>NW_028143187.1:0-204840 GCF_977018435.1 Lepisma saccharinum
GACGAATTTTTTGAGAATTTTCAAATTTTCAGAAAGGAGGTTCCATATAAGGTCAAAAACTACATACTCAGATCTTCACCAAACTTTGCAGGGATACATTGGATGTCAAGACACGTGGAAAAAACGTACAAAACAAGAGATTGGAGACATCAAGATTTTCGACGAATTTTTTAAGAATTTTCAAATTTTCAGAAAGGATGTTCCAGATAAGGTCAAAAACGACATACTCAGATCTTCACCAAACTTTGCAGGGATACATTGGAGGTCGAGACACGTGGAAAAAACGTACAAAACAAGAGATTGGAGACATCAAGATTTTGGACGAATTTTTGAAGAATTTTCAAATTTTCTGATAGGAGGTCCCAGATAAGGTCAAAAACTACATACTCAGATCTCCACCAAACATTGCAGGGATACATTGGATGTCAAGACACGTGGAAAAAACGTACAAAACAAGAGATTGGAGACATCAAGATTTTCGACGAATTTTTGAAGAATTTTCAAATTTTCAGATAGGAGGTTCCAGATAAGGTCAAAAACTACATACTCAGATCTTCACCAAACGTTGCAGGGATACTTTGCATGTCAAGACACGTGGAAAAAACGTACAAAACAAGAGATTGGAGACATCAAGATTTTGGACGAATTTTTTAAGAATTTTCAAATTTTCAGATAGGAGGTTCCATATAAGGTCAAAAACTACATACTCAGATCTTCACCAAACTTTGCATGGATACATTATGTGTCAAGACACGTGGAAAAAACGTACAAAACAAAAGATTGGAGACATCAAGATATTGGTCGAATTTTTTAAGAATTTTCAAATTTTCAGATGGGAGGTTCCAGATAAGGTCAAAAACTACATACTCAGATCTTCACCAAACTTTGCAGGGATACATTGGATGTCAAGACACGTGGAAAAAACGTACAAAACAAGAGATTGGAGACATCAAGATTTTGGACGAATTTTTTAAGAATTTTCAAATTTTCAGAAAGGATGTTCCAGATAAGGTCAAAAACGACATACTCAGATCTTCACCAAACTTTGCAGGGATCCATTGGAGGTCGAGACACGTGGAAAAAACGTACAAAACAAGAGATTGGAGACATCAAGATTTTCGACGAATTTTTGAAGAATTTTCAAATTTTCAGATGGGAGGTTCCAGATAAGGTCAAAAACTACATACTCAGATCTTCACCAAACTTTGCAGGGATACATTGGATGTCAAGACACGTGGAAAAAACGTACAAAAAAGAGATTGGAGACATCAAGATTTTGGACGAATTTTTTAACAATTTTCAAATTTTCAGAAAGGATGTTCCAGATAAGGTCAAAAACGACATACCCAGATCTTCACCAAACTTTGCATGGATACATTGGATGTCAAGACACGTGGAAAAAACGTACAAAACAAGAGATTGGGGTCATCAAGATTTTGCACGGATTTTTTAGGAATTTTCAAATTTTCAGATGGGAGGTTCCAGATAAGGTCAAAAACTACATACTCAGATCTTCACCAAACTTTGCAGGGATACATTGGATGTCAAGACACGTGGAAAAAACGTACAAAACAAGAGATTGGAGACATCAAGATTTTGGACGAATTTTTTAAGAATTTTCAAATTTTCAGATAGGAGGTTCCATATAAGGTCAAAAACTACATACTCAGATCTTCACCAAACTTTGCATGGATACATTATGTGTCAAGACACGTGGAAACAACGTACAAAACAAAAGATTGGAGACATCAAGATTTTGGTCGAATTTTTTAAGAATTTTCAAATTTTCAGATGGGAGGTTCCAGATAAGGTCAAAAACTACATACTCAGATCTTCACCAAACTTTGCAGGGATACATTGGATGTCAAGACACGTGGAAAAAACGTACAAAAAAGAGATTGGAGACATCAAGATTTTGGACGAATTTTTTAACAATTTTCAAATTTTCAGAAAGGATGTTCCAGATAAGGTCAAAAACGACATACTCAGATCTTCACCAAACGTTGCAGGGATACATTGGATATCAAGACACGTGGAAAAAACGTACAAAACAAGAGATTGGAGACATCAAGATTTTCGACGAATTTTTTAAGAATTTTCAAATTTTCAGATAGGAGGTTCCAGATAAGGTCAAAAACTACATACTCAGATCTTCACCAAACGTTGCAGGGATACTTTGCATGTCAAGACACGTGGAAAAAACGTACAAAACAAAAGATTGGAGACATCAAGATTTTCGACGAATTTTTTAAGAATTTTCAAATTTTCAGATGGGAGGTTCCAGATAAGGTCAAAAACGACATACTCAGATCTTCACCAAACTTTGCATGGATACATTGGATGTCAAGACACGTGGAAAAAACGTACAAAACAAGAGATTGGAGACATCAAGATTTTGGACGAATTTTTTAAGAATTCTCAAATTTTCAGAAAGGAGGTTCCATATAAGGTCAAAAACTACATACTCAGATCTTCACCAAACTTTGCAGGGATACTTTGGATGTCAAGACACGTGGAAAAAACGTACAAAACAAGAGATTGGGGTCATCAAGATTTTGGACGAATTTTTTAAGAATTTTCAAATTTTCAGATGGGAGGTTCAATATAAGGTCAAAAACTACATACTCAGATCTTCACCAAACTTTGCATGGATACATTGGATGTCAAGACACGTGGAAAAAACATACAAAACATAGGATTCGGAACATCAAGATTTTGGTCGAATTTTTTAAGAATTTTCAAATTTTCAGATAGGAGGTTCCATATAAGGTCAAAAACTACATACTCAGATCTTCACCAAACATTGCAGGAATACATTGGATGTCAAGACACGTGGAAAAAACGTACAAAACAAGAGATTGGGGTCATCAAGATTTTGCACGGATTTTTTAGGAATTTTCAAATTTTCAGATGGGAGGTTCCAGATAAGGTCAAAAACTACATACTCAGATCTTCACCAAACTTTGCAGGGATACATTGGATGTCAAGACACGTGGAAAAAACGTACAAAACAAGAGATTGGAGACATCAAGATTTTCGAAGAATTTTTTAAGAATTTTCAAATTTTCAGAAAGGATGTTCCAGATAAGGTCAAAAACTACATACTCAGATCTTCACCAAACTTTGCAGGGATACATTGGAGGTCGAGACACGTGGAAAAAACGTACAAAACAAGAGATTGGAGACATCAAGATTTTGGACGAATTTTTGAAGAATTTTCAAATTTTCTGATAGGAGGTCCCAGATAAGGTCAAAAACTACATACTCAGATCTCCACCAAACATTGCAGGGATACATTGGATGTCAAGACACGTGGAAAAAACGTACAAAACAAGAGATTGGAGACATCAAGATTTTCGACGAATTTTTGAAGAATTTTCAAATTTTCAGATAAAAGGTTCCAGATAAGGTCAAAAACTACATACTCAGATCTTCACCAAACGTTGCAGGGATACTTTGCATGTCAAGACACGTGGAAAAAACGTACAAAACAAGAGATTGGAGACATCAAGATTTTGGACGAATTTTTTAAGAATTTTCAAATTTTCAGATAGGAGGTTCCATATAAGGTCAAAAACTACATACTCAGATCTTCACCAAACTTTGCATGGATACATTATGTGTCAAGACACGTGGAAAAAACGTACAAAACAAAAGATTGGAGACATCAAGATATTGGTCGAATTTTTTAAGAATTTTCAAATTTTCAGATGGGAGGTTCCAGATAAGGTCAAAAACTACATACTCAGATCTTCACCAAACTTTGCAGGGATACATTGGATGTCAAGACACGTGGAAAAAACGTACAAAACAAGAGATTGGAGACATCAAGATTTTGGACGAATTTTTTAAGAATTTTCAAATTTTCAGAAAGGATGTTCCAGATAAGGTCAAAAACGACATACTCAGATCTTCACCAAACTTTGCAGGGATCCATTGGAGGTCGAGACACGTGGAAAAAACGTACAAAACAAGAGATTGGAGACATCAAGATTTTCGACGAATTTTTGAAGAATTTTCAAATTTTCAGATGGGAGGTTCCAGATAAGGTCAAAAACTACATACTCAGATCTTCACCAAACATTGCAGGGATACATTGGATGTCAAGACACGTGGAAAAAACGTACAAAACAAGAGATTGGAGACATCAAGATTTTGGACGAATTTTTTAAGAATTTTCAAATTTTCAGATAGGAGGTTCCAGATGAGGTCAAAAACTACATACTCAGATCTTCACCAAACTTTGCAGGAATACTTTGCATGTCAAGACACGTGGAAAAAACATACAAAACATAGGATTGGTGACATCAAGATTTTGGACGAATTTTTTAAGAATTTTCAAATTTTCAGATAGGAGGTTCCATATAAGGTCAAAAACTACATACTCAGATCTTCACCAAACTTTGCAGGGATACATTGGAGGTCGAGACACGTGGAAAAAAAGTACAAAACAAGAGATTGGGGTCATCAAGATTTTGGACGGATTTTTTAGGAATTTTCAAATTTTCAGATGGGAGGTTCCAGATAAGGTCAAAAACTACATACTCAGATCTTCACCAAACATTGCAGGGATACATTGGATGTCAAGACACGTGGAAAAAACGTACAAAACAAGAGATTGGAGACATCAAGATTTTGGACGATTTTTTTAAGAATTTTCAAATTTTCAGATAGGAGGTTCCAGATGAGGTCAAAAACTACATACTCAGATCTTCACCAAACTTTGCAGGAATACTTAGCATGTCAAGACACGTGGAAAAAACGTACAAAACAAGAGATCGGAGACATCAAGATTTTCGACGAATTTTTTAAGAATTTTCAAATTTTCAGATGGGAGGTTCCAGATAAGGTCAAAAACGACATACTCAGATCTTCACCAAACTTTGCAGGGATCCATTGGAGGTCGAGACACGTGGAAAAAACGTACAAAACAAGAGATTGGAGACATCAAGATTTTGGACGAATTTTTTAAGAATTTTCAAATTTTCAGATAGGAGGTTCCATATAAGGTCAAAAACTACATACTCAGATCTTCACCAAACTTTGCAGGGATACATTGGATGTCAAGACACGTGGAAAAAACGTACAAAACAAGAGATTGGAGACATCAAGATTTTCGACGAATTTTTTAAGAATTTTCAAATTTTCAGAAAGGATGTTCCAGATAAGGTCAAAAACGACATACTCAGATCTTCACCAAACTTTGCAGGGATCCATTGGAGGTCGAGACACGTGGAAAAAACGTACAAAACAAGAGATTGGAGACATCAAGATTTTGCACGGATTTTTTAGGAATTTTCAAATTTTCAGATGGGAGGTTCCAGATAAGGTCAAAAACTACATACTCAGATCTTCACCAAACTTTGCAGGGATACATTGGATGTCAAGACACGTGGAAAAAACGTACAAAACAAGAGATTGGAGACATCAAGATTTTGGACGAATTTTTTAAGAATTTTCAAATTTTCAGATAGGAGGTTCCATATAAGGTCAAAAACTACATACTCATCTCTTCACCAAACTTTGCATGGATACATTATGTGTCAAGACACGTGGAAAAAACGTACAAAACAAGAGATTGGGGTCATCAAGATTTTGGACGAATTTTTTAAGAATTTTCAAATTTTCAGATGGGAGGTTCCATATAAGGTCAAAAACTACATACTCAGATCTTCACCAAACTTTGCATGGATACATTATGTGTCAAGACACGTGGAAAAAACGTACAAAACAAGAGATTGGAGACATCAAGATTTTGGACGAATTTTTTAAGAATTTTCAAATTTTCAGATGGGAGGTTCCAGATAAGGTCAAAAACTACATACTCAGATCTTCACCAAACATTGCAGGGATACATTGGATGTCAAGACACGTGGAAAAAACGTACAAAACAAGAGATTGGAGACATCAAGATTTTGGACGATTTTTTTAAGAATTTTCAAATTTTCAGATAGGAGGTTCCAGATGAGGTCAAAAACTACATACTCAGATCTTCACCAAACTTTGCAGGAATACTTAGCATGTCAAGACACGTGGAAAAAACGTACAAAACAAGAGATCGGAGACATCAAGATTTTCGACGAATTTTTTAAGAATTTTCAAATTTTCAGATGGGAGGTTCCAGATAAGGTCAAAAACGACATACTCAGATCTTCACCAAACTTTGCAGGGATCCATTGGAGGTCGAGACACGTGGAAAAAACGTACAAAACAAGAGATTGGAGACATCAAGATTTTGGACGAATTTTTTAAGAATTTTCAAATTTTCAGATAGGAGGTTCCATATAAGGTCAAAAACTACATACTCAGATCTTCACCAAACTTTGCAGGGATACATTGGATGTCAAGACACGTGGAAAAAACGTACAAAACAAGAGATTGGAGACATCAAGATTTTCGACGAATTTTTTAAGAATTTTCAAATTTTCAGAAAGGATGTTCCAGATAAGGTCAAAAACGACATACTCAGATCTTCACCAAACTTTGCAGGGATCCATTGGAGGTCGAGACACGTGGAAAAAACGTACAAAACAAGAGATTGGAGACATCAAGATTTTGCACGGATTTTTTAGGAATTTTCAAATTTTCAGATGGGAGGTTCCAGATAAGGTCAAAAACTACATACTCAGATCTTCACCAAACTTTGCAGGGATACATTGGATGTCAAGACACGTGGAAAAAACGTACAAAACAAGAGATTGGAGACATCAAGATTTTGGACGAATTTTTTAAGAATTTTCAAATTTTCAGATAGGAGGTTCCATATAAGGTCAAAAACTACATACTCATCTCTTCACCAAACTTTGCATGGATACATTATGTGTCAAGACACGTGGAAAAAACGTACAAAACAAGAGATTGGGGTCATCAAGATTTTGGACGAATTTTTTAAGAATTTTCAAATTTTCAGATGGGAGGTTCCATATAAGGTCAAAAACTACATACTCAGATCTTCACCAAACTTTGCAGGGATACATTGGATGTCAAGACACGTGGAAAAAACGTACAAAAAAGAGATTGGAGACATCAAGATTTTGGACGAATTTTTTAACAATTTTCAAATTTTCAGAAAGGATGTTCCAGATAAGGTCAAAAACGACATACTCAGATCTTCACCAAACGTTGCAGGGATACATTGGATATCAAGACACGTGGAAAAAACGTACAAAACAAGAGATTGGAGACATCAAGATTTTCGACGAATTTTTTAAGAATTTTCAAATTTTCAGATAGGAGGTTCCAGATAAGGTCAAAAACTACATACTCAGATCTTCACCAAACGTTGCAGGGATACTTTGCATGTCAAGACACGTGGAAAAAACGTACAAAACAAAAGATTGGAGACATCAAGATTTTCGACGAATTTTTTAAGAATTTTCAAATTTTCAGATGGGAGGTTCCAGATAAGGTCAAAAACGACATACTCAGATCTTCACCAAACTTTGCATGGATACATTGGATGTCAAGACACGTGGAAAAAACGTACAAAACAAGAGATTGGAGACATCAAGATTTTGGACGAATTTTTTAAGAATTCTCAAATTTTCAGAAAGGAGGTTCCATATAAGGTCAAAAACTACATACTCAGATCTTCACCAAACTTTGCAGGGATACTTTGGATGTCAAGACACGTGGAAAAAACGTACAAAACAAGAGATTGGGGTCATCAAGATTTTGGACGAATTTTTTAAGAATTTTCAAATTTTCAGATGGGAGGTTCAATATAAGGTCAAAAACTACATACTCAGATCTTCACCAAACTTTGCATGGATACATTGGATGTCAAGACACGTGGAAAAAACATACAAAACATAGGATTCGGAACATCAAGATTTTGGTCGAATTTTTTAAGAATTTTCAAATTTTCAGATAGGAGGTTCCATATAAGGTCAAAAACTACATACTCAGATCTTCACCAAACATTGCAGGAATACATTGGATGTCAAGACACGTGGAAAAAACGTACAAAACAAGAGATTGGGGTCATCAAGATTTTGCACGGATTTTTTAGGAATTTTCAAATTTTCAGATGGGAGGTTCCAGATAAGGTCAAAAACTACATACTCAGATCTTCACCAAACTTTGCAGGGATACATTGGATGTCAAGACACGTGGAAAAAACGTACAAAACAAGAGATTGGAGACATCAAGATTTTCGAAGAATTTTTTAAGAATTTTCAAATTTTCAGAAAGGATGTTCCAGATAAGGTCAAAAACTACATACTCAGATCTTCACCAAACTTTGCAGGGATACATTGGAGGTCGAGACACGTGGAAAAAACGTACAAAACAAGAGATTGGAGACATCAAGATTTTGGACGAATTTTTGAAGAATTTTCAAATTTTCTGATAGGAGGTCCCAGATAAGGTCAAAAACTACATACTCAGATCTCCACCAAACATTGCAGGGATACATTGGATGTCAAGACAAGTGGAAAAAACGTACAAAACAAGAGATTGGAGACATCAAGATTTTCGACGAATTTTTGAAGAATTTTCAAATTTTCAGATAAAAGGTTCCAGATAAGGTCAAAAACTACATACTCAGATCTTCACCAAACGTTGCAGGGATACTTTGCATGTCAAGACACGTGGAAAAAACGTACAAAACAAGAGATTGGAGACATCAAGATTTTGGACGAATTTTTTAAGAATTTTCAAATTTTCAGATAGGAGGTTCCATATAAGGTCAAAAACTACATACTCAGATCTTCACCAAACTTTGCATGGATACATTATGTGTCAAGACACGTGGAAAAAACGTACAAAACAAAAGATTGGAGACATCAAGATATTGGTCGAATTTTTTAAGAATTTTCAAATTTTCAGATGGGAGGTTCCAGATAAGGTCAAAAACTACATACTCAGATCTTCACCAAACTTTGCAGGGATACATTGGATGTCAAGACACGTGGAAAAAACGTACAAAACAAGAGATTGGAGACATCAAGATTTTGGACGAATTTTTTAAGAATTTTCAAATTTTCAGAAAGGATGTTCCAGATAAGGTCAAAAACGACATACTCAGATCTTCACCAAACTTTGCAGGGATCCATTGGAGGTCGAGACACGTGGAAAAAACGTACAAAACAAGAGATTGGAGACATCAAGATTTTCGACGAATTTTTGAAGAATTTTCAAATTTTCAGATGGGAGGTTCCAGATAAGGTCAAAAACTACATACTCAGATCTTCACCAAACTTTGCAGAGATACATTGGATGTCAAGACACGTGGAAAAAACGTACAAAAAAGAGATTGGAGACATCAAGATTTTGGACGAATTTTTTAACAATTTTCAAATTTTCAGATGGGAGGTTCAATTTAAGGTCAAAAACTACATACTCAGATCTTCACCAAACTTTGCATGGATACATTGGATGTCAAGACACGTGGAAAAAACGTACAAAACAAGAGATTGGGGTCATCAAGATTTTGGACGGATTTTTTAGGAATTTTCAAATTTTCAGATGGGAGGTTCAAGATAAGGTCAAAAACTACATACTCAGATCTTCACCAAACATTGCAGGGATACATTGGATGTCAAGACACGTGGAAAAAACGTACAAAACAAGAGATTGGAGACATCAAGATTTTGGACGAATTTTTTAAGAATTTTCAAATTTTCAGAAAGGATGTTCCAGATAAGGTCAAAAACAACATACTCAGATCTTCACCAAACTTTGCAGGGATACATTGGATATCAAGACACGTGGAAAAAACGTACAAAACAAGAGATTGGAGACATCAAGATTTTGGACGAATTTTTTAAGAATTTTCAAATTTTCAGATAGGAGGTTCCAGATAAGATCAAAAACTACATACTCAGATCTTCACCAAACTTTGCAGGGATACATTGGATGTCAAGACACGTGGAAAAAAAGTACAAAACAAGAGATTGGGGTCATCAAGATTTTGGACGGATTTTTTAGGAATTTTCAAATTTTCAGATGGGAGGTTCCATATAAGGTCAAAAACTACAAACTCAGATCTTCACCAAACTTTGCAGGGATACATTGGATGTCAAGACACGTGGAAAAAACGTACAAAACAAGAGATTGGAGACATCAAGATTTTCGACGAATTTTTCAAGAATTTTCAAATTTTCAGATGGGAGGTTCCAGATAAGGTCAAAAACTACATACTCAGATCTTCACCAAACTTTGCAGGGATACATTGGATGTCAAGACACGTGGAAAAAACGTACAAAACAAGAGATTGGAGACATCAAGATTTTGGACGAATTTTTTAAGAATTTTCAAATTTTCAGATAGGAGGTTCCAGATAAGGTCAAAAACTACATACTCAGATCTTCACCAAACTTTGCAGGGATACATTGGATGTCAAGACACGTGGAAAAAACGTACAAAACAAGAGATTGGGGTCATCAAGATTTTGGACGGATTTTTTAGGAATTTTCAAATTTTCAGATGGGAGGTTCCAGATAAGGTCAAAAACTACATACTCAGATCTTCACCAAACATTGCAGGGATACATTGGATGTCAAGACACGTGGAAAAAACGTACAAAACAAGAGATTGGAGACATCAAGATTTTGGACGAATTTTTTAAGAATTTTCAAATTTTCAGATAGGAGGTTCCAGATGAGGTCAAAAACTACATACTCAGATCTTCACCAAACTTTGCAGGAATACTTTGCATGTCAAGACACGTGGAAAAAACATACAAAACATAGGATTGGTGACATCAAGATTTTGGACGAATTTTTTAAGAATTTTCAAATTTTCAGATAGGAGGTTCCATATAAGGTCAAAAACTACATACTCAGATCTTCACCAAACTTTGCAGGGATACATTGGAGGTCGAGACACGTGGAAAAAAAGTACAAAACAAGAGATTGGGGTCATCAAGATTTTGGACGGATTTTTTAGGAATTTTCAAATTTTCAGATGGGAGGTTCCAGATAAGGTCAAAAACTACATACTCAGATCTTCACCAAACATTGCAGGGATACATTGGATGTCAAGACACGTGGAAAAAACGTACAAAACAAGAGATTGGAGACATCAAGATTTTGGACGATTTTTTTAAGAATTTTCAAATTTTCAGATAGGAGGTTCCAGATGAGGTCAAAAACTACATACTCAGATCTTCACCAAACTTTGCAGGAATACTTAGCATGTCAAGACACGTGGAAAAAACGTACAAAACAAGAGATCGGAGACATCAAGATTTTCGACGAATTTTTTAAGAATTTTCAAATTTTCAGATGGGAGGTTCCAGATAAGGTCAAAAACTACATACTCAGATCTTCACCAAACATTGCAGGGATACATTGGATGTCAAGACACGTGGAAAAAACGTACAAAACAAGAGATTGGAGACATCAAGATTTTGGACGAATTTTTTAAGAATTTTCAAATTTTCAGATAGGAGGTTCCATATAAGGTCAAAAACTACATACTCAGATCTTCACCAAACTTTGCAGGGATACATTGGATGTCAAGACACGTGGAAAAAACGTACAAAACAAGAGATTGGAGACATCAAGATTTTCGACGAATTTTTTAAGAATTTTCAAATTTTCAGAAAGGATGTTCCAGATAAGGTCAAAAACGACATACTCAGATCTTCACCAAACTTTGCAGGGATCCATTGGAGGTCGAGACACGTGGAAAAAACGTACAAAACAAGAGATTGGAGACATCAAGATTTTGCACGGATTTTTTAGGAATTTTCAAATTTTCAGATGGGAGGTTCCAGATAAGGTCAAAAACTACATACTCAGATCTTCACCAAACTTTGCAGGGATACATTGGATGTCAAGACACGTGGAAAAAACGTACAAAACAAGAGATTGGAGACATCAAGATTTTGGACGAATTTTTTAAGAATTTTCAAATTTTCAGATAGGAGGTTCCATATAAGGTCAAAAACTACATACTCATCTCTTCACCAAACTTTGCATGGATACATTATGTGTCAAGACACGTGGAAAAAACGTACAAAACAAGAGATTGGGGTCATCAAGATTTTGGACGAATTTTTTAAGAATTTTCAAATTTTCAGATGGGAGGTTCCATATAAGGTCAAAAACTACATACTCAGATCTTCACCAAACTTTGCATGGATACATTATGTGTCAAGACACGTGGAAAAAACGTACAAAACAAGAGATTGGAGACATCAAGATTTTGGACGAATTTTTTAAGAATTTTCAAATTTTCAGAAAGGATGTTCCAGATAAGGTCAAAAACGACATACTCAGATCTTCACCAAACTTTGCAGGGATACATTGGATATCAAGACACGTGGAAAAAACGTACAAAACAAGAGATTGGAGACATCAAGATTTTCGACGAATTTTTTAAGAATTTTCAAATTTTCAGATAGGAGGTTCCAGATAAGGTCAAAAACTACATACTCAGATCTTCACCAAACGTTGCAGGGATACTTTGCATGTCAAGACACGTGGAAAAAACGTACAAAACAAAAGATTGGAGACATCAAGATTTTCGACGAATTTTTTAAGAATTTTCAAATTTTCAGATGGGAGGTTCCAGATAAGGTCAAAAACGACATACTCAGATCTTCACCAAACTTTGCAGGGATCCATTGGAGGTCGAGACACGTGGAAAAAACGTACAAAACAAGAGATTGGAGACATCAAGATTTTGGACGAATTTTTTAAGAATTTTCAAATTTTCAGATAGGAGGTTCCATATAAGGTCAAAAACTACATACTCAGATCTTCACCAAACTTTGCAGGGATACATTGGATGTCAAGACACGTGGAAAAAACGTACAAAACAAGAGATTGGAGACATCAAGATTTTCGACGAATTTTTTAAGAATTTTCAAATTTTCAGAAAGGATGTTCCAGATAAGGTCAAAAACGACATACTCAAATCTTCACCAAACTTTGCAGGGATCCATTGGAGGTCGAGACACGTGGAAAAAACGTACAAAACAAGAGATTGGAGACATCAAGATTTTCGACGAATTTTTGAAGAATTTTCAAATTTTCAGATGGGAGGTTCCAGATAAGGTCAAAAACTACATACTCAGATCTTCACCAAACTTTGCAGGGATACATTGGATGTCAAGACACGTGGAAAAAACGTACAAAAAAGAGATTGGAGACATCAAGATTTTGGACGAATTTTTTAACAATTTTCAAATTTTCAGAAAGGATGTTCCAGATAAGGTCAAAAACGACATACTCAGATCTTCACCAAACTTTGCATGGATACATTGGATGTCAAGACACGTGGAAAAAACGTACAAAACAAGAGATTGGGGTCATCAAGATTTTGCACGGATTTTTTAGGAATTTTCAAATTTTCAGATGGGAGGTTCCAGATAAGGTCAAAAACTACATACTCAGACCTTCACCAAACTTTGCAGGGATACATTGGATGTCAAGACACGTGGAAAAAACGTACAAAACAAGAGATTGGAGACATCAAGATTTTGGACGAATTTTTTAAGAATTTTCAAATTTTCAGATACGAGGTTCCTTATAAGGTCAAAAACTACATACTCAGATCTTCACCAAACTTTGCATGGATACATTATGTGTCAAGACACGTGGAAAAAACGTACAAAACAAAAGATTGGAGACATCAAGATATTGGTCGAATTTTTTAAGAATTTTCAAATTTTCAGATGGGAGGTTCCAGATAAGGTCAAAAACTACATACTGAGATCTTCACCAAACTTTGCAGGGATACATTGGATGTCAAGACACGTGGAAAAAACGTACAAAAAAGAGATTGGAGACATCAAGATTTTGGACGAATTTTTTAACAATTTTCAAATTTTCAGAAAGGATGTTCCAGATAAGGTCAAAAACGACATACTCAGATCTTCACCAAACTTTGCAGGGATACATTGGATATCAAGACACGTGGAAAAAACGTACAAAACAAGAGATTGGAGACATCAAGATTTTCGACGAATTTTTTAAGAATTTTCAAATTTTCAGATAGGAGGTTCCAGATAAGGTCAAAAACTACATACTCAGATCTTCACCAAACGTTGCAGGGATACTTTGCATGTCAAGACACGTGGAAAAAACGTACAAAACAAAAGATTGGAGACATCAAGATTTTCGACGAATTTTTAAAGAATTTTCAAATTTTCAGATGGGAGGTTCCAGATAAGGTCAAAAACGACATACTCAGATCTTCACCAAACTTTGCATGGATACATTGGATGTCAAGACACGTGGAAAAAACGTACAAAACAAGAGATTGGAGACATCAAGATTTTGGACGAATTTTTTAAGAATTCTCAAATTTTCAGAAAGGAGGTTCCATATAAGGTCAAAAACTACATACTCAGATCTTCACCAAACTTTGCAGGGATACTTTGGATGTCAAGACACGTGGAAAAAACGTACAAAACAAGAGATTGGGGTCATCAAGATTTTGGACGAATTTTTTAAGAATTTTCAAATTTTCAGATGGGAGGTTCAATATAAGGTCAAAAACTACATACTCAGATCTTCACCAAACTTTGCATGGATACATTGGATGTCAAGACACGTGGAAAAAACATACAAAACATAGGATTCGGAACATCAAGATTTTGGTCGAATTTTTTAAGAATTTTCAAATTTTCAGATAGGAGGTTCCATATAAGGTCAAAAACTACATACTCAGATCTTCACCAAACATTGCAGGAATACATTGGATGTCAAGACACGTGGAAAAAACGTACAAAACAAGAGATTGGGGTCATCAAGATTTTGCACGGATTTTTTAGGAATTTTCAAATTTTCAGATGGGAGGTTCCAGATAAGGTCAAAAACTACATACTCAGATCTTCACCAAACATTGCAGGGATACATTGGATGTCAAGACACGTGGAAAAAACGTACAAAACAAGAGATTGGAGACATCAATATTTTGGACGAATTTTTAAAGAATTTTCAAATTTTCAGATAGGAGGTTCCAGATGAGGTCAAAAACTACATAGTCAGATCTTCACCAAACTTTGCAGGAATACTTTGCATGTCAAGACACGTGGAAAAAACGTACAAAACAAGAGATCGGAGACATCAAGATTTTCGACGAATTTTTTAAGAATTTTCAAATTTTCAGAAAGGATGTTCCAGATAAGGTCAAAAACGACATACTCAGATCTTCACCAAACTTTGCAGGGATACATTGGAGGTCGAGACACGTGGAAAAAACGTACAAAACAAGAGATTGGAGACATCAAGATTTTGGACGAATTTTTGAAGAATTTTCAAATTTTCAGATAGGAGGTTCCAGATAAGGTCAAAAACTACATACTCAGATCTCAACCAAACATTGCAGGGATACATTGGATGTCAAGACACGTGGAAAAAACATACAAAACATAGGATTGGTGACATCAAGATTTTCGACGAATTTTTTAAGAATTTTCAAATTTTCAGATAGGAGGTTCCATATAAGGTCAAAAACTACATGCTCAGATCTTCACCAAACTTTGCAGGGATACATTGGATGTCAAGACACGTGGAAAAAACGTACAAAACAAGAGATTGGAGACATCAAGATTATGGACGAATTTTTTGAGAATTTTCAAATTTTCAGAAAGGAGGTTCCATATAAGGTCAAAAACTACATACTCAGATCTTCACCAAACTTTGCAGGGATACATTGGATGTCAAGAAACGTGGAAAAAAGGTACAAAACAAGAGATTGGAGACATCAAGATTTTCGACGAATTTTTTAAGAATTTTCAAATTTTCAGAAAGGATGTTCCAGATAAGGTCAAAAACGACATACTCAGATCTTCACTAACTTTGCAGGGATACATTGGAGGTCGAGACACGTGGAAAAAACGTACAAAACAAGAGATTGGAGACATCAAGATTTTGGACGAATTTTTGAAGAATTTTCAAATTTTCAGATAGGAGGTTCCAGATAAGGTCAAAAACTACATACTCAGATCTCCACCAAACATTGCAGGGATACATTGGATGTCAAGACACGTGGAAAAAACGTACAAAGCAAGAGATTGGAGACATCAAGATTTTCGACGAATTTTTGAAGAATTTTCAAATTTTCAGATAGGAGGTTCCAGATAAGGTCAAAAACTACATACTCAGATCTTCACCAAACGTTGCAGGGATACTTTGCATGTCAAGACACGTGGAAAAAACGTACAAAACAAGAGATTGGAGACATCAAGATTTTCGACGAATTTTTTAAGAATTTTCAAATTTTCGGATGGGAGGTTCCAGATAAGGTCAAAAACGACATACTCAGATCTTCACCAAACTTTGCATGGATAGATTGGATGTCAAGACACGTGGAAAAAACGTACAAAACAAGAGATTGGAGACATCAAGATTTTGGACGAATTTTTTAAGAATTCTCAAATTTTCAGAAAGGAGGTTCCATATAAGGTCAAAAACTACATACTCAGATCTTCACCAAACTTTGCAGGGATACATTGGATGTCAAGACACGTGGAAAAAACGTACAAAACAAGAGATTGGGGTCTTCAAGATTTTGGACGAATTTTTTAAGAATTTTCAAATTTTCAGAAAGGAGGTTCCATATAAGGTCAAAAACTACATACTCAGATCTTCACCAAACTTTGCAGGGATACATTGAATGTCAAGACACGTGGAAAAAACGTACAAAACAAGAGATTGTGGTCATCAAGATTTTGGACGGATTTTTTAGGAATTTTCAAATTTTCAGATGGGAGGTTCCAGATAAGGTCAAAAACTACATACTCAGATCTTCACCAAACTTTGCAGGGATACATTGGATGTCAAGACACGTGGAAAAAACGTACAAAACAAGAGATAGGAGACATCAAGATTTTGGACGAATTTTTTAACAATTTTCAAATTTTCAGAAAGGATGTTCCAGATAAGGTCAAAAACGACATACTCAGATCTTCACCAAACTTTGCAGGGATACATTGGATATCAAGACACGTGGAAAAAACGTACAAAACAAGAGATTGGAGACATCAAGATTTTGGACGAATTTTTTAAGAATTTTCAAATTTTCAGATAGGAGGTTCCAGATAAGGTCAAAAACTACATACTCAGATCTTCACCAAACTTTGCAGGGATACATTGGATGTCAAGACACGTGGAAAAAACGTACAAAACAAGAGATTGGAGACATCAAGATTTTGGACGAATTTTTTAAGAATTTTCAAATTTTCAGATAGGAGGTTCCAGATGAGGTCAAAAACTACATACTCAGATCTTCACCAAACTTTGCAGGAATACTTTGCATGTCAAGACACGTGGAAAAAACGTACAAAACAAGAGATCGGAGACATCAAGATTTTCGACGAATTTTTTAAGAATTTTCAAATTTTCAGATGGGAGGTTCCAGATAAGGTCAAAAACGACATACTCAGATCTTCACCAAACTTTGCAGGGATCCATTGGAGGTCGAGACACGTGGAAAAAACGTACAAAACAAGAGATTGGAGACATCAAGATTTTGGACGAATTTTTTAAGAATTTTCAAATTTTCAGATAGGAGGTTCCATATAAGGTCAAAAACTACATACTCAGATCTTCACCAAACTTTGCAGGGATACATTGGATGTCAAGACACGTGGAAAAAACGTACAAAACAAGAGATTGGAGACATCAAGATTTTGGACGATTTTTTTAAAAATTTTCAAATTTTCAGAAATGCGGTTCCAGATAAGGTCAAAAACTACATACTCAGATCTTCACCAAACTTTGCAGGGATACATTGGATGTCGAGACACGTGGAAAAAACGTACAAAACAAGAGATTCGGGTCAACAAGATTTTGGACGGATTTTTTAGGAATTTTCAAATTTTCAGATGTGAGGTTCCAGATAAGGTCAAAAACTACATACTCAGATCTTCACCAAACGTTGCAGGGATACATTGTATGTCAAGACACGTGGAAAAAACATACAAAACATAGGATTGGGGACATCAAGATTTTGTTAAATTCTTTTAAGAATTTTCAAATTTTCAGATAGGAGGTTCCATATAAGGTCAAAAACTACATACTCAGATCTTCACCAAACATTGCAGGGATACATTGGATGTCAAGACACGTGGAAAGAACGTACAAAACAAGAGATTGGAGACATCAAGATTTTGGACGAATTTTTTAAGAATTTTCAAATTTTCAGATAGGAGGCTCCATATAGGTCAAAAACTACATACTCAGATCTTCACCAAACATTGCAGGGATACATTGGATGTCAAGACACGTGGAAAAAACGTACAAAACAAGAGATTGGAGACATCAAGATTTTGGACGAATTTTTTAAGAATTTTCAAATTTTCAGATAGGAGGTTCCAGATAAGGTCAAAAACTACATACTCAGATCTTCACCAAACGTTGCAGGGATACTTTGCATGTCAAGACACGTGGAAAAAACGTACAAAACAAGAGATTGGAGACATCAAGATTTTCGACGAATTTTTTAAGAATTTTCAAATTTTCAGATGGGAGGTTCCAGATAAGGTCAAAAACTACATACTCAGATCTTCACCAAACTTTGCATGGATACATTGGATGTCAAGACACGTGGAAAAAACATACAAAACATAGGATTGGGGACATCAAGATTTTGGTCAAATTTTTTAAGAATTTTCAAATTTTCAGATAGGAGGTTCGATATAAGGTCAAAAACTACATACTCAGATCTTCACCAAACTTTGCATTCATACATTATGTGTCAAGACACGTGGAAAAAACGTACAAAACAAGAGATTGGAGACATCAAGATTTTGGTCGAATTTTTTAAGAATTTTCAAATTTTCAGATGGGAGGTTCCAGATAAGGTCAAAAACTACATACTCAGATCTTCACCAAACTTTGCAGGGATACATTGGATGTCAAGACACGTGGAAAAAACGTACAAAACAAGAGATAGGAGACATCAAGATTTTGGACGAATTTTTTAACAATTTTCAAATTTTCAGAAAGGATGTTCCAGATAAGGTCAAAAACGACGTACTCAGATCTTCACCAAACTTTGCAGGGATACATTGGATATCAAGACACGTGGAAAAAACGTACAAAACAAGAGATTGGAGACATCAAGATTTTGGACGAATTTTTTAAGAATTTTCAAATTTTCAGATAGGAGGTTCCAGATAAGGTCAAAAACTACATACTCAGATCTTCACCAAACTTTGCAGGGATACATTGGATGTCAAGACACGTGGAAAAAACGTACAAAACAAGAGATTGGAGACATCAAGATTTTGGACGATTTTTTTAAGAATTTTCAAATTTTCAGAAATGCGGTTCCAGATAAGGTCAAAAACTACATACTCAGATCTTCACCAAACTTTGCAGGGATACATTGGATGTCAAGACACGTGGAAAAAACGTACAAAACAAGAGATTGGAGACATCAAGATTTTGGACGAATTTTTTAAGAATTTTCAAATTTTCAGATAGGAGGTTCCATATAAGGTCAAAAACTACATACTCAGATCTTCACCAAACATTGCAGGGATACATTGGATGTCAAGACACGTGGAAAAAACGTACAAAACAAGAGATTGGAGACATCAAGATTTTGGACGAATTTTTTAAGAATTTTCAAATTTTCAGATAGGAGGTTCCAGATAAGGTCAAAAACTACATACTCAGATCTTCACCAAACGTTGCAGGGATACTTTGCATGTCAAGACACGTGGAAAAAACGTACAAAACAAGAGATTGGAGACATCAAGATTTTCGACGAATTTTTTAAGAATTTTCAAATTTTCAGATGGGAGGTTCCAGATAAGGTCAAAAACTACATACTCAGATCTTCACCAAACTCTGCAGGGATACATTGGATGTCAAGACACGTGGAAAAAACATACAAAACATAGGATTGGGGACATCAAGATTTTGGTCAAATTTTTTAAGAATTTTCAAATTTTCAGATAGGAGGTTCCAGATGAGGTCAAAAACTACATACTCAGATCTTCACCAAACTTTGCAGGAATACTTTGCATGTCAAGACACGTGGAAAAAACGTACAAAAGAAGAGATTGGAGACATCAAGATTTTGGTCGAATTTTTTAAGAATTTTCAAATTTTCAGATGGGAGGTTCCAGATAAGGTCAAAAACTACATACTCAGATCTTCACCAAACTTTGCAGGGATACATTGGATGTCAAGACACGTGGAAAAAACGTACAAAACAAGAGATTGGAGACATCAAGATTTTCGAAGAATTTTTTAAGAATTTTCAAATTTTCAGATGGGAGGTTCCAGATAAGGTCAAAAACTACATACTCAGATCTTCACCAAACTCTGCAGGGATACTTTGGATGTCAAGACACGTGGAAAAAACATACAAAACATAGGATTGGGGACATCAAGATTTTGGTCAAATTTTTTAAGAATTTTCAAATTTTCAGATAGGAGGTTCCATATAATGTCAAAAACTACATACTCAGATCTTCACCAAACTTTGCATGGATACATTATGTGTCAAGACACGTGGAAAAAACGTACAAAAGAAGAGATTGGAGACATCAAGATTTTGGTCGAATTTTTTAAGAATTTTCAAATTTTCAGATGGGAGGTTCCAGATAAGGTCAAAAACTACATACTCAGATCTTCACCAAACTTTGCAGGGATACATTGGATGTCAAGACACGTGGAAAAAACGTACAAAACAAGAGATAGGAGACATCAAGATTTTGGACGAATTTTTTAACAATTTTCAAATTTTCAGAAAGGATGTTCCAGATAAGGTCAAAAACGACATACTCAGATCTTCACCAAACTTTGTAGGGATACATTGGATATCAAGACACGTGGAAAAAACGTACAAAACAAGAGATTGGAGACATCAAGATTTTGGACGAATTTTTTAAGAATTTTCAAATTTTCAGATAGGAGGTTCCAGATAAGGTCAAAAACTACATACTCAGATCTTCACCAAACTTTGCAGGGATACATTGGATGTCAAGACACGTGGAAAAAACGTACAAAACAAGAGATTGGGGTCATCAAGATTTTGGACGGATTTTTTAGGAATTTTCAAATTTTCAGATGGGAGGTTCCAGATAAGGTCAAAAACTACATACTCAGATCTTCACCAAACGTTGCAGGGATACTTTGCATGTCAAGACACGTGGAAAAAACGTACAAAACAAAAGATTGGAGACATCAAGATTTTCGACGAATTTTTTAAGAATTTTCAAATTTTCAGATGGGAGGTTCCAGATAAGGTCAAAAACGACATACTCAGATCTTCACCAAACTTTGCATGGATACATTGGATGTCAAGACACGTGGAAAAAACGTACAAAACAAGAGATTGGGGTCATCAAGATTTTGCACGGATTTTTTAGGAATTTTCAAATTTTCAGATGGGAGGTTCCAGATAAGGTCAAAAACTACATACTCAGATCTTCACCAAACTTTGCAGGGATACATTGGATGTCAAGACACGTGGAAAAAACGTACAAAACAAGAGATTGGAGACATCAAGATTTTGGACGAATTTTTTAAGAATTTTCAAATTTTCAGATAGGAGGTTCCATATAAGGTCAAAAACTACATACTCAGATCTTCACCAAACTTTGCATGGATACATTATGTGTCAAGACACGTGGAAAAAACGTACAAAACAAAAGATTGGAGACATCAAGATTTTGGTCGAATTTTTTAAGAATTTTCAAATTTTCAGATGGGAGGTTCCAGATAAGGTCAAAAACTACATACTGAGATCTTCACCAAGCTTTGCAGGGATACATTGGATGTCAAGACACGTGGAAAAAACGTACAAAACAAGAGATTGGAGACATCAAGATTTTGGACGAATTTTTTAAGAATTTTTAAATTTTCAGATAGGAGGTTCCATATAAGGTCAAAAACTACATACTCAGATCTTCACCAAACTTTGCATGGATACATTATGTGTCAAGACACGTGGAAAAAACGTACAAAACAAGAGATTGGAGACATCAAGATATTGGTCGAATTTTTTAAGAATTTTCAAATTTTCAGATGGGAGGTTCCAGATAAGGTCAAAAACTACATACTGAGATCTTCACCAAGCTTTGCAGGGATACATTGGATGTCAAGACACGTGGAAAAAACGTACAAAACAAGAGATTGGAGACATCAAGATTTTGGACGAATTTTTTAAGAATTTTTAAATTTTCAGATAGGAGGTTCCATATAAGGTCAAAAACTACATACTCAGATCTTCACCAAACTTTGCATGGATACATTATGTGTCAAGACACGTGGAAAAAACGTACAAAACAAGAGATTGGAGACATCAAGATATTGGTCGAATTTTTTAAGAATTTTCAAATTTTCAGATGGGAGGTTCCAGATAAGGTCAAAAACTACATACTCAGATCTTCACCAAACTTTGCAGGGATACATTGGATGTCAAGACACGTGGAAAAAACGTACAAAACAAGAGATAGGAGACATCAAGATTTTGGACGAATTTTTTAACAATTTTCAAATTTTCAGAAAGGATGTTCCAGATAAGGTCAAAAACAACATACTCAGATCTTCACCAAACTTTGCAGGGATACATTGGATATCAAGACACGTGGAAAAAACGTACAAAACAAGAGATTGGAGACATCAAGATTTTGGACGAATTTTTTAAGAATTTTCAAATTTTCAGATAGGAGGTTCCAGATAAGATCAAAAACTACATACTCAGATCTTCACCAAACTTTGCAGGGATACATTGGATGTCAAGACACGTGGAAAAAAAGTACAAAACAAGAGATTGGGGTCATCAAGATTTTGGACGGATTTTTTAGGAATTTTCAAATTTTCAGATGGGAGGTTCCAGATAAGGTCAAAAACTACATACTCAGATCTTCACCAAACATTGCAGGGATACATTGGATGTCAAGACACGTGGAAAAAACGTACAAAACAAGAGATTGGAGACATCAAGATTTTGGACGAATTTTTTAAGAATTTTCAAATTTTCAGATAGGAGGTTCCAGATGAGGTCAAAAACTACATACTCAGATCTTCACCAAACTTTGCAGGAATACTTTGCATGTCAAGACACGTGGAAAAAACGTACAAAACAAGAGATCGGAGACATCAAGATTTTCGACGAATTTTTTAAAAATTTTAAAATTTTCAGATGGGAGGTTCCAGATAAGGTCAAAAACGACATACTCAGATCTTCACCAAACTTTGCAGGGATCCATTGGAGGTCGAGACACGTGGAAAAAACGTACAAAACAAGAGATTGGAGACATCAAGATTTTGGACGAATTTTTTAAGAATTTTCAAATTTTCAGATAGGAGGTTCCATATAAGGTCAAAAACTACATACTCAGATCTTCACCAAACTTTGCAGGGATACATTGGATGTCAAGACACGTGGAAAAAACGTACAAAACAAGAGATTGGAGACATCAAGATTTTCGACGAATTTTTTAAGAATTTTCAAATTTTCAGAAAGGATGTTCCAGATAAGGTCAAAAACGACATACTCAGATCTTCACCAAACTTTGCAGGGATACATTGGATATCAAGACACGTGGAAAAAACGTACAAAACAAGAGATTGGAGACATCAAGATTTTGGACGAATTTTTTAAGAATTTTCAAATTTTCAGATAGGAGGTTCCAGATAAGGTCAAAAACTACATACTCAGATCTTCACCAAACTTTGCAGGGATACATTGGATGTCAAGACACGTGGAAAAAACGTACAAAACAAGAGATTGGGGTCATCAAGATTTTGGACGGATTTTTTAGGAATTTTCAAATTTTCAGATGGGAGGTTCCAGATAAGGTCAAAAACTACATACTCAGATCTTCACCAAACGTTGCAGGGATACTTTGCATGTCAAGACACGTGGAAAAAACGTACAAAACAAAAGATTGGAGACATCAAGATTTTCGACGAATTTTTTAAGAATTTTCAAATTTTCAGATGGGAGGTTCCAGATAAGGTCAAAAACGACATACTCAGATCTTCACCAAACTTTGCATGGATACATTGGATGTCAAGACACGTGGAAAAAACGTACAAAACAAGAGATTGGGGTCATCAAGATTTTGCACGGATTTTTTAGGAATTTTCAAATTTTCAGATGGGAGGTTCCAGATAAGGTCAAAAACTACATACTCAGATCTTCACCAAACTTTGCAGGGATACATTGGATGTCAAGACACGTGGAAAAAACGTACAAAACAAGAGATTGGAGACATCAAGATTTTGGACGAATTTTTTAAGAATTTTCAAATTTTCAGATAGGAGGTTCCATATAAGGTCAAAAACTACATACTCAGATCTTCACCAAACTTTGCATGGATACATTATGTGTCAAGACACGTGGAAAAAACGTACAAAACAAAAGATTGGAGACATCAAGATTTTGGTCGAATTTTTTAAGAATTTTCAAATTTTCAGATGGGAGGTTCCAGATAAGGTCAAAAACTACATACTGAGATCTTCACCAAGCTTTGCAGGGATACATTGGATGTCAAGACACGTGGAAAAAACGTACAAAACAAGAGATTGGAGACATCAAGATTTTGGACGAATTTTTTAAGAATTTTTAAATTTTCAGATAGGAGGTTCCATATAAGGTCAAAAACTACATACTCAGATCTTCACCAAACTTTGCATGGATACATTATGTGTCAAGACACGTGGAAAAAACGTACAAAACAAGAGATTGGAGACATCAAGATATTGGTCGAATTTTTTAAGAATTTTCAAATTTTCAGATGGGAGGTTCCAGATAAGGTCAAAAACTACATACTCAGATCTTCACCAAACTTTGCAGGAATACATTGGATGTCAAGACACGTGGAAAAAACGTACAAAACAAGAGATAGGAGACATCAAGATTTTGGACGAATTTTTTAACAATTTTCAAATTTTCAGAAAGGATGTTCCAGATAAGGTCAAAAACAACATACTCAGATCTTCACCAAACTTTGCAGGGATACATTGGATATCAAGACACGTGGAAAAAACGTACAAAACAAGAGATTGGAGACATCAAGATTTTGGACGAATTTTTTAAGAATTTTCAAATTTTCAGATAGGAGGTTCCAGATAAGATCAAAAACTACATACTCAGATCTTCACCAAACTTTGCAGGGATACATTGGATGTCAAGACACGTGGAAAAAAAGTACAAAACAAGAGATTGGGGTCATCAAGATTTTGGACGGATTTTTTAGGAATTTTCAAATTTTCAGATGGGAGGTTCCAGATAAGGTCAAAAACTACATACTCAGATCTTCACCAAACATTGCAGGGATACTTTGGATGTCAAGACACGTGGAAAAAACGTACAAAACAAGAGATTGGAGACATCAAGATTTTGGACGAATTTTTTAAGAATTTTCAAATTTTCAGATAGGAGGTTCCAGATGAGGTCAAAAACTACATACTCAGATCTTCACCAAACTTTGCAGGAATACTTTGCATGTCAAGACACGTGGAAAAAACGTACAAAACAAGAGATCGGAGACATCAAGATTTTCGACGAATTTTTTAAAAATTTTCAAATTTTCAGATGGGAGGTTCCAGATAAGGTCAAAAACGACATACTCAGATCTTCACCAAACTTTGCAGGGATCCATTGGAGGTCGAGACACGTGGAAAAAACGTACAAAACAAGAGATTGGAGACATCAAGATTTTGGACGAATTTTTTAAGAATTTTCAAATTTTCAGATAGGAGGTTCCATATAAGGTCAAAAACTACATACTCAGATCTTCACCAAACTTTGCAGGGATACATTGGATGTCAAGACACGTGGAAAAAACGTACAAAACAAGAGATTGGAGACATCAAGATTTTCGACGAATTTTTTAAGAATTTTCAAATTTTCAGAAAGGATGTTCCAGATAAGGTCAAAAACGACATACTCAGATCTTCACCAAACTTTGCAGGGATCCATTGGAGGTCGAGACACGTGGAAAAAACGTACAAAACAAGAGATTGGAGACATCAAGATTTTGGACGAATTTTTGAAGAATTTTCAAATTTTCAGATAGGAGGTTCCAGATAAGGTCTAAAACTACATACTCAGATCTCCACCAAACATTGCAGGAATACATTGGATGTCAAGACACGTGGAAAAAACGTACAAAACAAGAGATTGGAGACATCAAGATTTTCGACGAATTTTTGAAGAATTTTCAAATTTTCAGATAGGAGGTTCCAGATAAGGTCAAAAACTACATACTCAGATCTTCACCAAACGTTGCAGGGATACTTTGCATGTCAAGACACGTGGAAAAAACGTACAAAACAAAAGATTGGAGACATCAAGATTTTCGACGAATTTTTTAAGAATTTTCAAATTTTCAGATGGGAGGTTCCAGATAAGGTCAAAAACGACATACTCAGATCTTCACCAAACTTTGCATGGATACATTGGATGTCAAGACACGTGGAAAAAACGTACAAAACAAGAGATTGGAGACATCAAGATTTTGGACGATTTTTTTAAGAATTCTCAAATTTTCAGAAAGGAGGTTCCATGTAAGGTCAAAAACTACATACTCAGATCTTCACCAAACTTTGCAGGGATACTTTGGATGTCAAGACACGTGGAAAAAACGTACAAAACAAGATATTGGGGTCATCAAGATTTTGGACGAATTTTTTAAGAATTTTCAAATTTTCAGATGGGAGGTTCAATATAAGGTCAAAAACTACATACTCAGATCTTCACCAAACTTTGCATGGATACATTGGATGTCAAGACACGTGGAAAAAACATACAAAACATAGGATTCGGAACATCAAGATTTTGGTCGAATTTTTTAAGAATTTTCAAATATTCAGATAGGAGGTTCCATATAAGGTCAAAAACTACATACTCAGATCTTCACCAAACATTGCAGGAATACATTGGATGTCAAGACACGTGGAAAAAACGTACAAAACAAGAGATTGGGGTCATCAAGATTTTGCACGGATATTTAGGAATTTTCAAATTTTCAGAAAGGATGTTCCAGATAAGGTCAAAAACGACATACTCAGATCTTCACCAAACTTTGCAGGGATACATTGGAGGTCGAGACACGTGGAAAAAACGTACAAAACAAGAGATTGGAGACATCAAGATTTTGGACGAATTTTTGAAGAATTTTCAAATTTTCTGATTGGAGGTCCCAGATAAGGTCAAAAACTACATACTCAGATCTCCACCAAACATTGCAGGGATACATTGGATGTCAAGACACGTGGAAAAAACGTACAAAACAAGAGATTGGAGACATCAAGATTTTCGACGAATTTTTGAAGAATTTTCATATTTTCAGATAGGAGGTTCCAGATAAGGTCAAAAACTACATACTCAGATCTTCACCAAACGTTGCAGGGATACTTTGCATGTCAAGACACGTGGAAAAAACGTACAAAACAAGAGATTGGGGTCATCAAGATTTTGCACGGATTTTTTAGGAATTTTCAAATTTTCAGATGGGAGGTTCCAGATAAGGTCAAAAACTACATACTCAGATCTTCACCAAACTTTGCAGGGATACATTGGATGTCAAGACACGTGGAAAAAACGTACAAAACAAGAGATTGGAGACATCAAGATTTTGGACGAATTTTTTAAGAATTTTCAAATTTTCAGATAGGAGGTTCCATATAAGGTCAAAACCTACATACTCAGATCTTCACCAAACTTTGCAGGAATACTTTGCATGTCAAGACACGTGGAAAAAACGTACAAAACAAGAGATCGGAGACATCAAGATTTTCGACGAATTTTTTAAGAATTTTCAAATTTTCAGATGGGAGGTTCCAGATAAGGTCAAAAACGACATACTCAGATCTTCACCAAACTTTGCATGGATACATTGGATGTCAAGACACGTGGAAAAAACATACAAAACATAGGATTGGTGACATCAAGATTTTGGACGAATTTTTTAAGAATTTTCAAATTTTCAGATAGGAGGTTCCATATAAGGTCAAAAACTACATACTCAGATCTTCACCAAACTTTGCAGGGATACATTGGATGTCAAGACACGTGGAAAAAACGTACAAAACAAGAGATTGGAGACATCAAGATTATGGACGAATTTTTTGAGAATTTTCAAATTTTCAGAAAGGAGGTTCCATATAAGGTCAAAAACTACATACTCAGATCTTCACCAAACTTTGCAGGGATACATTGGATGTCAAGACACGTGGAAAAAACGTACAAAACAAGAGATTGGAGACATCAAGATTTTCGACGAATTTTTTAAGAATTTTCAAATTTTCAGAAAGGATGTTCCAGATAAGGTCAAAAACGACATACTCAGATCTTCACCAAACTTTGCAGGGATACATTGGAGGTCGAGACACGTGGAAAAAACGTACAAAACAAGAGATTGGAGACATCAAGATTTTGGACGAATTTTTGAAGAATTTTCAAATTTTCTGATAGGAGGTCCCAGATAAGGTCAAAAACTACATACTCAGATCTCCACCAAACATTGCAGGGATACATTGGATGTCAAGACACGTGGAAAAAACGTACAAAACAAGAGATTGGAGACATCAAGATTTTCGACGAATTTTTGAAGAATTTTCAAATTTTCAGATAGGAGGTTCCAGATAAGGTCAAAAACTACATACTCAGATCTTCACCAAACGTTGCAGGGATACTTTGCATGTCAAGACACGTGGAAAAAACGTACAAAACAAGAGATTGGAGACATCAAGATTTTGGACGGATTTTTTAGGAATTTTCAAATTTTCAGATGGGAGGTTCCAGATAAGGTCAAAAACTACATACTCAGATCTTCACCAAACATTGCAGGGATACATTGGATGTCAAGACACGTGGAAAAAACGTACAAAACAAGAGATTGGAGACATCAAAATTTTGGACGAATTTTTTAAGAATTTTCAAATTTTCAGATAGGAGGTTCCAGATGAGGTCAAAAACTACATACTCAGATCTTCACCAAACTTTGCAGGAATACTTTGCATGTCAAGACACGTGGAAAAAACGTACAAAACAAGAGATTGGAGACATCAAGATTTTCGACGAATTTTTTAAGAATTTTCAAATTTTCAGATGGGAGGTTCCAGATAAGGTCAAAAACGACATACTCAGATCTTCACCAAACTTTGCATGGATACATTGGATGTCAAGACACGTGGAAAAAACATACAAAACATAGGATTGGTGACATCAAGATTTTGGACGAATTTTTTAAGAATTTTCAAATTTTCAGATAGGAGGTTCCATATAAGGTCAAAAACTACATACTCAGATCTTCACCAAACTTTGCAGGGATACATTGGATGTCAAGACACGTGGAAAAAACGTACAAAACAAGAGATTGGAGACATCAAGATTATGGACGAATTTTTTGAGAATTTTCAAATTTTCAGAAAGGAGGTTCCATATAAGGTCAAAAACTACATACTCAGATCTTCACCAAACTTTGCAGGGATACATTGGATGTCAAGACACGTGGAAAAAACGTACAAAACAAGAGATTGGAGACATCAAGATTTTCGACGAATTTTTTAAGAATTTTCAAATTTTCAGAAAGGATGTTCCAGATAAGGTCAAAAACGACATACTCAGATCTTCACCAAACTTTGCAGGGATACATTGGAGGTCGAGACACGTGGAAAAAACGTACAAAACAAGAGATTGGAGACATCAAGATTTTGGACGAATTTTTGAAGAATTTTCAAATTTTCTGGTAGGAGGTCCCAGATAAGGTCAAAAACTACATACTCAGATCTCCACCAAACATTGCAGGGATACATTGGATGTCAAGACACGTGGAAAAAACGTACAAAACAAGAGATTGGAGACATCAAGATTTTCGACGAATTTTTGAAGAATTTTCAAATTTTCAGATAGGAGGTTCCAGATAAGGTCAAAAACTACATACTCAGATCTTCACCAAACGTTGCAGGGATACTTTGCATGTCAAGACACGTGGAAAAAACGTACAAAACAAGAGATTGGAGACATCAAGATTTTCGACGAATTTTTTAAGAATTTTCAAATTTTCAGATGGGAGGTTCCAGATAAGGTCAAAAACGACATACTCAGATCTTCACCAAACTTTGCATGGATACATTGGATGTCAAGACACGTGGAAAAAACGTACAAAACAAGAGATTGGGGTCATCAAGATTTTGCACGGATTTTTTAGGAATTTTCAAATTTTCAGATGGGAGGTTCCAGATAAGGTCAAAAACTACATACTCAGATCTTCACCAAACTTTGCAGGGATACATTGGATGTCAAGACACGTGGAAAAAACGTACAAAACAAGAGATTGGAGACATCAAGATTTTGGACGAATTTTTTAAGAATTTTCAAATTTTCAGATAGGAGGTTCCATATAAGGTCAAAAACTACATACTCAGATCTTCACCAAACTTTGCATGGATACATTATGTGTCAAGACACGTTGAAAAAACGTACAAAACAAAAGATTGGAGACATCAAGATTTTGGTCGAATTTTTTAAGAATTTTCAAATTTTCAGATGGGAGGTTCCAGATAAGGTCAAAAACTACATACTCAGATCTTCACCAAACTTTGCAGGGATACATTGGATGTCAAGACACGTGGAAAAAACGTACAAAAAAGAGATTGGAGACATCAAGATTTTGGACGAATTTTTTAACAATTTTCAAATTTTCAGAAAGGATGTTCCAGATAAGGTCAAAAACGACATACTCAGATCTTCACCAAACTTTGCAGGGATACATTGGATATCAAGACACGTGGAAAAAACGTACAAAACAAGAGATTGGAGACATCAAGATTTTGGAAGAATTTTTTAAGAATTTTCAAATTTTCAGAAAGGAGGTTCCAGATAAGGTCAAAAACTACATACTCAGATCTTCACCAAACTTTGCAGGGATACATTGGATGTCAAGACACGTGGAAAAAACGTACAAAACAAGAGATTGGGGTCATCAAGATTTTGGACGGATTTTTTAGGAATTTTCAAATTTTCAGATGGGAGGTTCCAGATAAGGTCAAAAACTACATACTCAGATCTTCACCAAACATTGCAGGGATACATTGGATGTCAAGACACGTGGAAAAAACGTACAAAACAAGAGATTGGAGACATCAAAATTTTGGACGAATTTTTTAAGAATTTTCAAATTTTCAGATAGGAGGTTCCAGATGAAGTCAAAAACTACATACTCAGATCTTCACCAAACTTTGCAGGAATACTTTGCATGTCAAGACACGTGGAAAAAACGTACAAAACAAGAGATCGGAAACATCAAGATTTTCGACGAATTTTTTAAGAATTTTCAAATTTTCAGATGGGAGGTTCCAGATAAGGTCAAAAACGACATACTCAGATCTTCACCAAACTTTACATGGATACATTGGATGTCAAGACACGTGGAAAAAACATACAAAACATAGGATTGGTGACATCAAGATTTTGGACGAATTTTTTAAGAATTTTCAAATTTTCAGATAGGAGGTTCCATATAAGGTCAAAAACTACATACTCAGATCTTCACCAAACTTTGCAGGGATACATTGGAGGTCGAGACACGTGGAAAAAAGTACAAAACAAGAGATTGGGGTCATCAAGATTTTGGACGGATTTTTTAGGAATTTTCAAATTTTCAGATGGGAGGTTCCAGATAAGGTCAAAAACTACATACTCAGATCTTCACCAAACTTTGCAGGGACACATTGGATGTCAAGACACGTGGAAAAAACGTACAAAACAAGAGATTGGAGACATCAAGATTTTGGACGAATTTTTTAAGAATTTTCAAATTTTCAGATAGGAGGTTCCATATAAGGTCAAAACCTACATACTCAGATCTTCACCAAACTTTGCAGGAATACTTTGCATGTCAAGACACGTGGAAAAAACGTACAAAACAAGAGATCGGAGACATCAAGATTTTCGACGAATTTTTTAAGAATTTTCAAATTTTCAGATGGGAGGTTCCAGATAAGGTCAAAAACGACATACTCAGATCTTCACCAAACTTTGCATGGATACATTGGATGTCAAGACACGTGGAAAAAACATACAAAACATAGGATTGGTGACATCAAGATTTTGGACGAATTTTTTAAGAATTTTCAAATTTTCAGATAGGAGGTTCCATATAAGGTCAAAAACTACATACTCAGATCTTCACCAAACTTTGCAGGGATACATTGGATGTCAAGACACGTGGAAAAAACGTACAAAACAAGAGATTGGAGACATCAAGATTATGGACGAATTTTTTGAGAATTTTCAAATTTTCAGAAAGGAGGTTCCATATAAGGTCAAAAACTACATACTCAGATCTTCACCAAACTTTGCAGGGATACATTGGATGTCAAGACACGTGGAAAAAACGTACAAAACAAGAGATTGGAGACATCAAGATTTTCGACGAATTTTTTAAGAATTTTCAAATTTTCAGAAAGGATGTTCCAGATAAGGTCAAAAACGACATACTCAGATCTTCACCAAACTTTGCAGGGATACATTGGAGGTCGAGACACGTGGAAAAAACGTACAAAACAAGAGATTGGAGACATCAAGATTTTGGACGAATTTTTGAAGAATTTTCAAATTTTCTGATAGGAGGTCCCAGATAAGGTCAAAAACTACATACTCAGATCTCCACCAAACATTGCAGGGATACATTGGATGTCAAGACACGTGGAAAAAACGTACAAAACAAGAGATTGGAGACATCAAGATTTTCGACGAATTTTTGAAGAATTTTCAAATTTTCAGATAGGAGGTTCCAGATAAGGTCAAAAACTACATACTCAGATCTTCACCAAACGTTGCAGGGATACTTTGCATGTCAAGACACGTGGAAAAAACGTACAAAACAAGAGATTGGAGACATCAAGATTTTGGACGGATTTTTTAGGAATTTTCAAATTTTCAGATGGGAGGTTCCAGATAAGGTCAAAAACTACATACTCAGATCTTCACCAAACATTGCAGGGATACATTGGATGTCAAGACACGTGGAAAAAACGTACAAAACAAGAGATTGGAGACATCAAAATTTTGGACGAATTTTTTAAGAATTTTCAAATTTTCAGATAGGAGGTTCCAGATGAGGTCAAAAACTACATACTCAGATCTTCACCAAACTTTGCAGGAATACTTTGCATGTCAAGACACGTGGAAAAAACGTACAAAACAAGAGATTGGAGACATCAAGATTTTCGACGAATTTTTTAAGAATTTTCAAATTTTCAGATGGGAGGTTCCAGATAAGGTCAAAAACGACATACTCAGATCTTCACCAAACTTTGCATGGATACATTGGATGTCAAGACACGTGGAAAAAACATACAAAACATAGGATTGGTGACATCAAGATTTTGGACGAATTTTTTAAGAATTTTCAAATTTTCAGATAGGAGGTTCCATATAAGGTCAAAAACTACATACTCAGATCTTCACCAAACTTTGCAGGGATACATTGGATGTCAAGACACGTGGAAAAAACGTACAAAACAAGAGATTGGAGACATCAAGATTATGGACGAATTTTTTGAGAATTTTCAAATTTTCAGAAAGGAGGTTCCATATAAGGTCAAAAACTACATACTCAGATCTTCACCAAACTTTGCAGGGATACATTGGATGTCAAGACACGTGGAAAAAACGTACAAAACAAGAGATTGGAGACATCAAGATTTTCGACGAATTTTTTAAGAATTTTCAAATTTTCAGAAAGGATGTTCCAGATAAGGTCAAAAACGACATACTCAGATCTTCACCAAACTTTGCAGGGATACATTGGAGGTCGAGACACGTGGAAAAAACGTACAAAACAAGAGATTGGAGACATCAAGATTTTGGACGAATTTTTGAAGAATTTTCAAATTTTCTGATAGGAGGTCCCAGATAAGGTCAAAAACTACATACTCAGATCTCCACCAAACATTGCAGGGATACATTGGATGTCAAGACACGTGGAAAAACGTACAAAACAAGAGATTGGAGACATCAAGATTTTCGACGAATTTTTGAAGAATTTTCAAATTTTCAGATAGGAGGTTCCAGATAAGGTCAAAAACTACATACTCAGATCTTCACCAAACGTTGCAGGGATACTTTGCATGTCAAGACACGTGGAAAAAACGTACAAAACAAGAGATTGGAGACATCAAGATTTTCGACGAATTTTTTAAGAATTTTCAAATTTTCAGATGGGAGGTTCCAGATAAGGTCAAAAACGACATACTCAGATCTTCACCAAACTTTGCATGGATACATTGGATGTCAAGACACGTGGAAAAAACGTACAAAACAAGAGATTGGGGTCATCAAGATTTTGCACGGATTTTTTAGGAATTTTCAAATTTTCAGATGGGAGGTTCCAGATAAGGTCAAAAACTACATACTCAGATCTTCACCAAACTTTGCAGGGATACATTGGATGTCAAGACACGTTGAAAAAACGTACAAAACAAGAGATTGGAGACATCAAGATTTTGGACGAATTTTTTAAGAATTTTCAAATTTTCAGATAGGAGGTTCCATATAAGGTCAAAAACTACATACTCAGATCTTCACCAAACTTTGCATGGATACATTATGTGTCAAGACACGTTGAAAAAACGTACAAAACAAAAGATTGGAGACATCAAGATTTTGGTCGAATTTTTTAAGAATTTTCAAATTTTCAGATGGGAGGTTCCAGATAAGGTCAAAAACTACATACTCAGATCTTCACCAAACTTTGCAGGGATACATTGGATGTCAAGACACGTGGAAAAAACGTACAAAAAAGAGATTGGAGACATCAAGATTTTGGACGAATTTTTTAACAATTTTCAAATTTTCAGAAAGGATGTTCCAGATAAGGTCAAAAACGACATACTCAGATCTTCACCAAACTTTGCAGGGATACATTGGATATCAAGACACGTGGAAAAAACGTACAAAACAAGAGATTGGAGACATCAAGATTTTGGAAGAATTTTTTAAGAATTTTCAAATTTTCAGATAGGAGGTTCCAGATAAGGTCAAAAACTACATACTCAGATCTTCACCAAACTTTGCAGGGATACATTGGATGTCAAGACACGTGGAAAAAACGTACAAAACAAGAGATTGGGGTCATCAAGATTTTGGACGGATTTTTTAGGAATTTTCAAATTTTCAGATGGGAGGTTCCAGATAAGGTCAAAAACTACATACTCAGATCTTCACCAAACATTGCAGGGATACATTGGATGTCAAGACACGTGGAAAAAACGTACAAAACAAGAGATTGGAGACATCAAAATTTTGGACGAATTTTTTAAGAATTTTCAAATTTTCAGATAGGAGGTTCCAGATGAAGTCAAAAACTACATACTCAGATCTTCACCAAACTTTGCAGGAATACTTTGCATGTCAAGACACGTGGAAAAAACGTACAAAACAAGAGATCGGAGACATCAAGATTTTCGACGAATTTTTTAAGAATTTTCAAATTTTCAGATGGGAGGTTCCAGATAAGGTCAAAAACGACATACTCAGATCTTCACCAAACTTTGCATGGATACATTGGATGTCAAGACACGTGGAAAAAACATACAAAACATAGGATTGGTGACATCAAGATTTTGGACGAATTTTTTAAGAATTTTCAAATTTTCAGATAGGAGGTTCCATATAAGGTCAAAAACTACATACTCAGATCTTCACCAAACTTTGCAGGGATACATTGGAGGTCGAGACACGTGGAAAAAAAGTACAAAACAAGAGATTGGGGTCATCAAGATTTTGGACGGATTTTTTAGGAATTTTCAAATTTTCAGATGGGAGGTTCCAGATAAGGTCAAAAACTACATACTCAGATCTTCACCAAACATTGCAGGGATACATTGGATGTCAAGACACGTGGAAAAAACGTACAAAACAAGAGATTGGAGACATCAAGATTTTGGACGAATTTTTTAAGAATTTTCAAATTTTCAGATAGGAGGTTCCAGATGAGGTCAAAAACTACATACTCAGATCTTCACCAAACTTTGCAGGAATACTTTGCATGTCAAGACACGTGGAAAAAACGTACAAAACAAGAGATCGGAGACATCAAGATTTTCGACGAATTTTTTAAGAATTTTCAAATTTTCAGATGGGAGGTTCCAGATAAGGTCAAAAACGACATACTCAGATCTTCACCAAACTTTGCAGGGATCCATTGGAGGTCGAGACACGTGGAAAAAACGTACAAAACAAGAGATTGGAGACATCAAGATTTTGGACGAATTTTTTAAGAATTTTCAAATTTTCAGATAGGAGGTTCCATATAAGGTCAAAAACTACATACTCAGATCTTCACCAAACTTTGCAGGGATACATTGGATGTCAAGACACGTGGAAAAAACGTACAAAACAAGAGATTGGAGACATCAAGATTTTCGACGAATTTTTTAAGAATTTTCAAATTTTCAGAAAGGATGTTCCAGATAAGGTCAAAAACGACATACTCAGATCTTCACCAAACTTTGCAGGGATCCATTGGAGCTCGAGACACGTGGAAAAAACGTACAAAACAAGAGATTGGAGACATCAAGATTTTGGACGAATTTTTGAAGAATTTTCAAATTTTCAGATAGGAGGTTCCAGATAAGGTCTAAAACTACATACTCAGATCTCCACCAAACATTGCAGGAATACATTGGATGTCAAGACACGTGGAAAAAACGTACAAAACAAGAGATTGGAGACATCAAGATTTTCGACGAATTTTTAAAGAATTTTCAAATTTTCAGATAGGAGGTTCCAGATAAGGTCAAAAACTACATACTCAGATCTTCACCAAACGTTGCAGGGATACTTTGCATGTCAAGACACGTGGAAAAAACGTACAAAACAAAAGATTGGAGACATCAAGATTTTCGACGAATTTTTTAAGAATTTTCAAATTTTCAGATGGGAGGTTCCAGATAAGGTCAAAAACGACATACTCAGATCTTCACCAAACTTTGCATGGATACATTGGATGTCAAGACACGTGGAAAAAACGTACAAAACAAGAGATTGGAGACATCAAGATTTTGGACGAATTTTTTAAGAATTCTCAAATTTTCAGATGGGAGGTTCCATATAAGGTCAAAAACTACATACTCAGATCTTCACCAAACTTTGCAGGGATACTTTGGATGTCAAGACACGTGGAAAAAACGTACAAAACAAGAGATTGGGGTCATCAAGATTTTGGACGAATTTTTTAAGAATTTTCAAATTTTCAGATGGGAGGTTCAATATAAGGTCAAAAACTACATACTCAGATCTTCACCAAACTTTGCATGGATACATTGGATGTCAAGACACGTGGAAAAAACATACAAAACATAGGATTCGGAACATCAAGATTTTGGTCGAATTTTTTAAGAATTTTCAAATTTTCAGATAGGAGGTTCCATATAAGGTCAAAAACTACATACTCAGATCTTCACCAAACATTGCAGGAATACATTGGATGTCAAGACACGTGGAAAAAACGTACAAAACAAGAGATTGGGGTCATCAAGATTTTGCACGGATTTTTTAGGAATTTTCAAATTTTCAGATGGGAGGTTCCAGATAAGGTCAAAAACTACATACTCAGATCTTCACCAAACTTTGCAGGGATACATTGGATGTCAAGACACGTGGAAAAAACGTACAAAACAAGAGATTGGAGACATCAAGATTTTGGACGAATTTTTTAAGAATTTTCAAATTTTCAGATAGGAGGTTCCAGATAAGATCAAAAACTACATACTCAGATCTTCACCAAACTTTGCAGGGATACATTGGATGTCAAGACACGTGGAAAAAAAGTACAAAACAAGAGATTGGGGTCATCAAGATTTTGGACGGATTTTTTAGGAATTTTCAAATTTTCAGATGGGAGGTTCCAGATAAGGTCAAAAACTACATACTCAGATCTTCACCAAACATTGCAGGGATACATTGGATGTCAAGACACGTGGAAAAAACGTACAAAACAAGAGATTGGAGACATCAAGATTTTGGACGAATTTTTTAAGAATTTTCAAATTTTCAGATAGGAGGTTCCAGATGAGGTCAAAAACTACATACTCAGATCTTCACCAAACTTTGCAGGAATACTTTGCATGTCAAGACACGTGGAAAAAACGTACAAAACAAGAGATCGGAGACATCAAGATTTTCGACGAATTTTTTAAGAATTTTCAAATTTTCAGATGGGAGGTTCCAGATAAGGTCAAAAACGACATACTCAGATCTTCACCAAACTTTGCAGGGATCCATTGGAGGTCGAGACACGTGGAAAAAACGTACAAAACAAGAGATTGGAGACATCAAGATTTTGGACGAATTTTTTAAGAATTTTCAAATTTTCAGATAGGAGGTTCCATATAAGGTCAAAAACTACATACTCAGATCTTCACCAAACTTTGCAGGGATACATTGGATGTCAAGACACGTGGAAAAAACGTACAAAACAAGAGATTGGAGACATCAAGATTTTCGACGAATTTTTTAAGAATTTTCAAATTTTCAGAAAGGATGTTCCAGATAAGGTCAAAAACGACATACTCAGATCTTCACCAAACTTTGCAGGGATCCATTGGAGGTCGAGACACGTGGAAAAAACATACAAAACAAGAGATTGGAGACATCAAGATTTTGGACGAATTTTTGAAGAATTTTCAAATTTTCAGATAGGAGGTTCCAGATAAGGTCTAAAACTACATACTCAGATCTCCACCAAACATTGCAGGAATACATTGGATGTCAAGACACGTGGAAAAAACGTACAAAACAAGAGATTGGAGACATCAAGATTTTCGACGAATTTTTGAAGAATTTTCAAATTTTCAGATAGGAGGTTCCAGATAAGGTCAAAAACTACATACTCAGATCTTCACCAAACGTTGCAGGGATACTTTGCATGTCAAGACACGTGGAAAAAACGTACAAAACAAAAGATTGGAGACATCAAGATTTTCGACGAATTTTTTAAGAATTTTCAAATTTTCAGATGGGAGGTTCCAGATAAGGTCAAAAACGACATACTCAGATCTTCACCAAACTTTGCATGGATACATTGGATGTCAAGACACGTGGAAAAAACGTACAAAACAAGAGATTGGAGACATCAAGATTTTGGACGAATTTTTTAAGAATTCTCAAATTTTCAGAAAGGAGGTTCCATATAAGGTCAAAAACTACATACTCAGATCTTCACCAAACTTTGCAGGGATACTTTGGATGTCAAGACACGTGGAAAAAACGTACAAAACAAGAGATTGGGGTCATCAAGATTTTGGACGAATTTTTTAAGAATTTTCAAATTTTCAGATGGGAGGTTCAATATAAGGTCAAAAACTACATACTCAGATCTTCACCAAACTTTGCATGGATACATTGGATGTCAAGACACGTGGAAAAAACATACAAAACATAGGATTCGGAACATCAAGATTTTGGTCGAATTTTTTAAGAATTTTCAAATTTTCAGATAGGAGGTTCCATATAAGGTCAAAAACTACATACTCAGATCTTCACCAAACATTGCAGGAATACATTGGATGTCAAGACACGTGGAAAAAACGTACAAAACAAGAGATTGGGGTCATCAAGATTTTGCACGGATTTTTTAGGAATTTTCAAATTTTCAGATGGGAGGTTCCAGATAAGGTCAAAAACTACATACTCAGATCTTCACCAAACTTTGCAGGGATACATTGGATGTCAAGACACGTGGAAAAAACGTACAAAACAAGAGATTGGAGACATCAAGATTTTCGACGAATTTTTTAAGAATTTTCAAATTTTCAGAAAGGATGTTCCAGATAAGGTCAAAAACGACATACTCAGATCTTCACCAAACTTTGCAGGGATACATTGGAGGTCGAGACACGTGGAAAAAACGTACAAAACAAGAGATTGGAGACATCAAGATTTTGGACGAATTTTTGAAGAATTTTCAAATTTTCTGATAGGAGGTCCCAGATAAGGTCAAAAACTACATACTCAGATCTCCACCAAACATTGCAGGGATACATTGGATGTCAAGACACGTGGAAAAAACGTACAAAACAAGAGATTGGAGACATCAAGATTTTCGACGAATTTTTGAAGAATTTTCAAATTTTCAGATAAAAGGTTCCAGATAAGGTCAAAAACTACATACTCAGATCTTCACCAAACGTTGCAGGGATACTTTGCATGTCAAGACACGTGGAAAAAACGTACAAAACAAGAGATTGGAGACATCAAGATTTTGGACGAATTTTTTAAGAATTTTCAAATTTTCAGATAGGAGGTTCCATATAAGGTCAAAAACTACATACTCAGATCTTCACCAAACTTTGCATGGATACATTATGTGTCAAGACACGTGGAAAAAACGTACAAAACAAAAGATTGGAGACATCAAGATATTGGTCGAATTTTTTAAGAATTTTCAAATTTTCAGATGGGAGGTTCCAGATAAGGTCAAAAACTACATACTCAGATCTTCACCAAACTTTGCAGGGATACATTGGATGTCAAGACACGTGGAAAAAACGTACAAAACAAGAGATTGGAGACATCAAGATTTTGGACGAATTTTTTAAGAATTTTCAAATTTTCAGAAAGGATGTTCCAGATAAGGTCAAAAACGACATACTCAGATCTTCACCAAACTTTGCAGGGATCCATTGGAGGTCGAGACACGTGGAAAAAACGTACAAAACAAGAGATTGGAGACATCAAGATTTTCGACGAATTTTTGAAGAATTTTCAAATTTTCAGATGGGAGGTTCCAGATAAGGTCAAAAACTACATACTCAGATCTTCACCAAACTTTGCAGAGATACATTGGATGTCAAGACACGTGGAAAAAACGTACAAAAAAGAGATTGGAGACATCAAGATTTTGGACGAATTTTTTAACAATTTTCAAATTTTCAGATGGGAGGTTCAATTTAAGGTCCAAAACTACATACTCAGATCTTCACCAAACTTTGCATGGATACATTGGATGTCAAGACACGTGGAAAAAACGTACAAAACAAGAGATTGGGGTCATCAAGATTTTGGACGGATTTTTTAGGAATTTTCAAATTTTCAGATGGGAGGTTCCAGATAAGTTCAAAAACTACATACTCAGATCTTCACCAAACATTGCAGGGATACATTGGATGTCAAGACACGTGGAAAAAACGTACAAAACAAGAGATTGGAGACATCAAGATTTTGGACGAATTTTTTAAGAATTTTCAAATTTTCAGAAAGGATGTTCCAGATAAGGTCAAAAACAACATACTCAGATCTTCACCAAACTTTGCAGGGATACATTGGATATCAAGACACGTGGAAAAAACGTACAAAACAAGAGATTGGAGACATCAAGATTTTGGACGAATTTTTTAAGAATTTTCAAATTTTCAGATAGGAGGTTCCAGATAAGATCAAAAACTACATACTCAGATCTTCACCAAACTTTGCAGGGATACATTGGATGTCAAGACACGTGGAAAAAAAGTACAAAACAAGAGATTGGGGTCATCAAGATTTTGGACGGATTTTTTAGGAATTTTCAAATTTTCAGATGGGAGGTTCCATATAAGGTCAAAAACTACAAACTCAGATCTTCACCAAACTTTGCAGGGATACATTGGATGTCAAGACACGTGGAAAAAACGTACAAAACAAGAGATTGGAGACATCAAGATTTTCGACGAATTTTTCAAGAATTTTCAAATTTTCAGATGGGAGGTTCCAGATAAGGTCAAAAACTACATACTCAGATCTTCACCAAACTTTGCAGGGATACATTGGATGTCAAGACACGTGGAAAAAACGTACAAAACAAGAGATTGGAGACATCAAGATTTTGGACGAATTTTTTAAGAATTTTCAAATTTTCAGATAGGAGGTTCCAGATAAGGTCAAAAACTACATACTCAGATCTTCACCAAACTTTGCAGGGATACATTGGATATCAAGACACGTGGAAAAAACGTACAAAACAAGAGATTGGAGACATCAAGATTTTCGACGAATTTTTGAAGAATTTTCAAATTTTCAGATAGGAGGTTCCAGATAAGGTCAAAAACTACATACTCAGATCTTCACCAAACGTTGCAGGGATACTTTGCATGTCAAGACACGTGGAAAAAACGTACAAAACAAAAGATTGGAGACATCAAGATTTTCGACGAATTTTTTAAGAATTTTCAAATTTTCAGATGGGAGGTTCCAGATAAGGTCAAAAACGACATACTCAGATCTTCACCAAACTTTGCATGGATACATTGGATGTCAAGACACGTGGAAAAAACGTACAAAACAAGAGATTGGAGACATCAAGATTTTGGACGAATTTTTTAAGAATTCTCAAATTTTCAGAAAGGAGGTTCCATATAAGGTCATAAACTACATACTCAGATCTTCACCAAACTTTGCAGGGATACTTTGGATGTCAAGACACGTGGAAAAAACGTACAAAACAAGAGATTGGGGTCATCAAGATTTTGGACGAATTTTTTAAGAATTTTCAAATTTTCAGATGGGAGGTTCAATATAAGGTCAAAAACTACATACTCAGATCTTCACCAAACTTTGCATGGATACATTGGATGTCAAGACACGTGGAAAAAACATACAAAACATAGGATTCGGAACATCAAGATTTTGGTCGAATTTTTTAAGAATTTTCAAATTTTCAGATAGGAGGTTCCATATAAGGTCAAAAACTACATACTCAGATCTTCACCAAACATTGCAGGAATACATTGGATGTCAAGACACGTGGAAAAAACGTACAAAACAAGAGATTGGGGTCATCAAGATTTTGCACGGATTTTTTAGGAATTTTCAAATTTTCAGATGGGAGGTTCCAGATAAGGTCAAAAACTACATACTCAGATCTTCACCAAACTTTGCAGGGATACATTGGATGTCAAGACACGTGGAAAAAACGTACAAAACAAGAGATTGGAGACATCAAGATTTTCGACGAATTTTTTAAGAATTTTCAAATTTTCAGAAAGGATGTTCCAGATAAGGTCAAAAACGACATACTCAGATCTTCACCAAACTTTGCAGGGATACATTGGAGGTCGAGACACGTGGAAAAAACGTACAAAACAAGAGATTGGAGACATCAAGATTTTGGACGAATTTTTGAAGAATTTTCAAATTTTCTGATAGGAGGTCCCAGATAAGGTCAAAAACTACATACTCAGATCTCCACCAAACATTGCAGGGATACATTGGATGTCAAGACACGTGGAAAAAACGTACAAAACAAGAGATTGGAGACATCAAGATTTTCGACGAATTTTTGAAGAATTTTCAAATTTTCAGATAAAAGGTTCCAGATAAGGTCAAAAACTACATACTCAGATCTTCACCAAACGTTGCAGGGATACTTTGCATGTCAAGACACGTGGAAAAAACGTACAAAACAAGAGATTGGAGACATCAAGATTTTGGACGAATTTTTTAAGAATTTTCAAATTTTCAGATAGGAGGTTCCATATAAGGTCAAAAACTACATACTCAGATCTTCACCAAACTTTGCATGGATACATTATGTGTCAAGACACGTGGAAAAAACGTACAAAACAAAAGATTGGAGACATCAAGATATTGGTCGAATTTTTTAAGAATTTTCAAATTTTCAGATGGGAGGTTCCAGATAAGGTCAAAAACTACATACTCAGATCTTCACCAAACTTTGCAGGGATACATTGGATGTCAAGACACGTGGAAAAAACGTACAAAACAAGAGATTGGAGACATCAAGATTTTGGACGAATTTTTTAAGAATTTTCAAATTTTCAGAAAGGATGTTCCAGATAAGGTCAAAAACGACATACTCAGATCTTCACCAAACTTTGCAGGGATCCATTGGAGGTCGAGACACGTGGAAAAAACGTACAAAACAAGAGATTGGAGACATCAAGATTTTCGACGAATTTTTGAAGAATTTTCAAATTTTCAGATGGGAGGTTCCAGATAAGGTCAAAAACTACATACTCAGATCTTCACCAAACTTTGCAGAGATACATTGGATGTCAAGACACGTGGAAAAAACGTACAAAAAAGAGATTGGAGACATCAAGATTTTGGACGAATTTTTTAACAATTTTCAAATTTTCAGATGGGAGGTTCAATTTAAGGTCCAAAACTACATACTCAGATCTTCACCAAACTTTGCATGGATACATTGGATGTCAAGACACGTGGAAAAAACGTACAAAACAAGAGATTGGGGTCATCAAGATTTTGGACGGATTTTTTAGGAATTTTCAAATTTTCAGATGGGAGGTTCCAGATAAGTTCAAAAACTACATACTCAGATCTTCACCAAACATTGCAGGGATACATTGGATGTCAAGACACGTGGAAAAAACGTACAAAACAAGAGATTGGAGACATCAAGATTTTGGACGAATTTTTTAAGAATTTTCAAATTTTCAGAAAGGATGTTCCAGATAAGGTCAAAAACAACATACTCAGATCTTCACCAAACTTTGCAGGGATACATTGGATATCAAGACACGTGGAAAAAACGTACAAAACAAGAGATTGGAGACATCAAGATTTTGGACGAATTTTTTAAGAATTTTCAAATTTTCAGATAGGAGGTTCCAGATAAGATCAAAAACTACATACTCAGATCTTCACCAAACTTTGCAGGGATACATTGGATGTCAAGACACGTGGAAAAAAAGTACAAAACAAGAGATTGGGGTCATCAAGATTTTGGACGGATTTTTTAGGAATTTTCAAATTTTCAGATGGGAGGTTCCATATAAGGTCAAAAACTACAAACTCAGATCTTCACCAAACTTTGCAGGGATACATTGGATGTCAAGACACGTGGAAAAAACGTACAAAACAAGAGATTGGAGACATCAAGATTTTCGACGAATTTTTCAAGAATTTTCAAATTTTCAGATGGGAGGTTCCAGATAAGGTCAAAAACTACATACTCAGATCTTCACCAAACTTTGCAGGGATACATTGGATGTCAAGACACGTGGAAAAAACGTACAAAACAAGAGATTGGAGACATCAAGATTTTGGACGAATTTTTTAAGAATTTTCAAATTTTCAGATAGGAGGTTCCAGATAAGGTCAAAAACTACATACTCAGATCTTCACCAAACTTTGCAGGGATACATTGGATATCAAGACACGTGGAAAAAACGTACAAAACAAGAGATTGGGGTCATCAAGATTTTGGACGAATTTTTTAGGAATTTTCAAATTTTCAGATGGGAGGTTCCAGATAAGGTCAAAAACTACATACTCAGATCTTCACCAAACATTGCAGGGATACATTGGATGTCAAGACACGTGGAAAAAACGTACAAAACAAGAGATTGGAGACATCAAGATTTTGGACGAATTTTTTAAGAATTTTCAAATTTTCAGATAGGAGGTTCCAGATGAGGTCAAAAACTACATACTCAGATCTTCACCAAACTTTGCAGGAATACTTTGCATGTCAAGACACGTGGAAAAAACATACAAAACATAGGATTGGTGACATCAAGATTTTGGACGAATTTTTTAAGAATTTTCAAATTTTCAGATAGGAGGTTCCATATAAGGTCAAAAACTACATACTCAGATCTTCACCAAACTTTGCAGGGATACATTGGAGGTCGAGACACGTGGAAAAAAAGTACAAAACAAGAGATTGGGGTCATCAAGATTTTGGACGGATTTTTTAGGAATTTTCAAATTTTCAGATGGGAGGTTCCAGATAAGGTCAAAAACTACATACTCAGATCTTCACCAAACATTGCAGGGATACATTGGATGTCAAGACACGTGGAAAAAACGTACAAAACAAGAGATTGGAGACATCAAGATTTTGGACGAATTTTTTAAGAATTTTCAAATTTTCAGATAGGAGGTTCCAGATGAGGTCAAAAACTACATACTCAGATCTTCACCAAACTTTGCAGGAATACTTTGCATGTCAAGACACGTGGAAAAAACGTACAAAACAAGAGATCGGAGACATCAAGATTTTCGACGAATTTTTTAAGAATTTTCAAATTTTCAGATGGGAGGTTCCAGATAAGGTCAAAAACGACATACTCAGATCTTCACCAAACTTTGCAGGGATCCATTGGAGGTCGAGACACGTGGAAAAAACGTACAAAACAAGAGATTGGAGACATCAAGATTTTGGACGAATTTTTTAAGAATTTTCAAATTTTCAGATAGGAGGTTCCATATAAGGTCAAAAACTACATACTCAGATCTTCACCAAACTTTGCAGGGATACATTGGATGTCAAGACACGTGGAAAAAACGTACAAAACAAGAGATTGGAGACATCAAGATTTTCGACGAATTTTTTAAGAATTTTCAAATTTTCAGAAAGGATGTTCCAGATAAGGTCAAAAACGACATACTCAGATCTTCACCAAACTTTGCAGGGATCCATTGGAGGTCGAGACACGTGGAAAAAACGTACAAAACAAGAGATTGGAGACATCAAGATTTTGCACGGATTTTTTAGGAATTTTCAAATTTTCAGATGGGAGGTTCCAGATAAGGTCAAAAACTACATACTCAGATCTTCACCAAACTTTGCAGGGATACATTGGATGTCAAGACACGTGGAAAAAACGTACAAAACAAGAGATTGGAGACATCAAGATTTTGGACGAATTTTTTAAGAATTTTCAAATTTTCAGATAGGAGGTTCCATATAAGGTCAAAAACTACATACTCATCTCTTCACCAAACTTTGCATGGATACATTATGTGTCAAGACACGTGGAAAAAACGTACAAAACAAGAGATTGGGGTCATCAAGATTTTGGACGAATTTTTTAAGAATTTTCAAATTTTCAGATGGGAGGTTCCATATAAGGTCAAAAACTACATACTCAGATCTTCACCAAACTTTGCATGGATACATTATGTGTCAAGACACGTGGAAAAAACGTACAAAACAAGAGATTGGAGACATCAAGATTTTGGACGAATTTTTTAAGAATTTTCAAATTTTCAGAAAGGATGTTCCAGATAAGGTCAAAAACGACATACTCAGATCTTCACCAAACTTTGCAGGGATACATTGGATATCAAGACACGTGGAAAAAACGTACAAAACAAGAGATTGGAGACATCAAGATTTTCGACGAATTTTTTAAGAATTTTCAAATTTTCAGATAGGAGGTTCCAGATAAGGTCAAAAACTACATACTCAGATCTTCACCAAACGTTGCAGGGATACTTTGCATGTCAAGACACGTGGAAAAAACGTACAAAACAAAAGATTGGAGACATCAAGATTTTCGACGAATTTTTTAAGAATTTTCAAATTTTCAGATGGGAGGTTCCAGATAAGGTCAAAAACGACATACTCAGATCTTCACCAAACTTTGCAGGGATCCATTGGAGGTCGAGACACGTGGAAAAAACGTACAAAACAAGAGATTGGAGACATCAAGATTTTGGACGAATTTTTTAAGAATTTTCAAATTTTCAGATAGGAGGTTCCATATAAGGTCAAAAACTACATACTCAGATCTTCACCAAACTTTGCAGGGATACATTGGATGTCAAGACACGTGGAAAAAACGTACAAAACAAGAGATTGGAGACATCAAGATTTTCGACGAATTTTTTAAGAATTTTCAAATTTTCAGAAAGGATGTTCCAGATAAGGTCAAAAACGACATACTCAAATCTTCACCAAACTTTGCAGGGATCCATTGGAGGTCGAGACACGTGGAAAAAACGTACAAAACAAGAGATTGGAGACATCAAGATTTTCGACGAATTTTTGAAGAATTTTCAAATTTTCAGATGGGAGGTTCCAGATAAGGTCAAAAACTACATACTCAGATCTTCACCAAACTTTGCAGGGATACATTGGATGTCAAGACACGTGGAAAAAACGTACAAAAAAGAGATTGGAGACATCAAGATTTTGGACGAATTTTTTAACAATTTTCAAATTTTCAGAAAGGATGTTCCAGATAAGGTCAAAAACGACATACTCAGATCTTCACCAAACTTTGCATGGATACATTGGATGTCAAGACACGTGGAAAAAACGTACAAAACAAGAGATTGGGGTCATCAAGATTTTGCACGGATTTTTTAGGAATTTTCAAATTTTCAGATGGGAGGTTCCAGATAAGGTCAAAAACTACATACTCAGATCTTCACCAAACTTTGCAGGGATACATTGGATGTCAAGACACGTGGAAAAAACGTACAAAACAAGAGATTGGAGACATCAAGATTTTGGACGAATTTTTTAAGAATTTTCAAATTTTCAGATAGGAGGTTCCTTATAAGGTCAAAAACTACATACTCAGATCTTCACCAAACTTTGCATGGATACATTATGTGTCAAGACACGTGGAAAAAACGTACAAAACAAAAGATTGGAGACATCAAGATTTTGGTCGAATTTTTTAAGAATTTTCAAATTTTCAGATGGGAGGTTCCAGATAAGGTCAAAAACTACATACTGAGATCTTCACCAAACTTTGCAGGGATACATTGGATGTCAAGACACGTGGAAAAAACGTACAAAAAAGAGATTGGAGACATCAAGATTTTGGACGAATTTTTTAACAATTTTCAAATTTTCAGAAAGGATGTTCCAGATAAGGTCAAAAACGACATACTCAGATCTTCACCAAACTTTGCAGGGATACATTGGATATCAAGACACGTGGAAAAAACGTACAAAACAAGAGATTGGAGACATCAAGATTTTCGACGAATTTTTTAAGAATTTTCAAATTTTCAGATAGGAGGTTCCAGATAAGGTCAAAAACTACATACTCAGATATTCACCAAACGTTGCAGGGATACTTTGCATGTCAAGACACGTGGAAAAAACGTACAAAACAAAAGATTGGAGACATCAAGATTTTCGACGAATTTTTTAAGAATTTTCAAATTTTCAGATGGGAGGTTCCAGATAAGGTCAAAAACGACATACTCAGATCTTCACCAAACTTTGCATGGATACATTGGATGTCAAGACACGTGGAAAAAACGTACAAAACAAGAGATTGGAGACATCAAGATTTTGGACGAATTTTTTAAGAATTCTCAAATTTTCAGAAAGGAGGTTCCATATAAGGTCAAAAACTACATACTCAGATCTTCACCAAACTTTGCAGGGATACTTTGGATGTCAAGACACGTGGAAAAAACGTACAAAACAAGAGATTGGGGTCATCAAGATTTTGGACGAATTTTTTAAGAATTTTCAAATTTTCAGATGGGAGGTTCAATATAAGGTCAAAAACTACATACTCAGATCTTCACCAAACTTTGCATGGATACATTGGATGTCAAGACACGTGGAAAAAACATACAAAACATAGGATTCGGAACATCAAGATTTTGGTCGAATTTTTTAAGAATTTTCAAATTTTCAGATAGGAGGTTCCATATAAGGTCAAAAACTACATACTCAGATCTTCACCAAACATTGGAGGAATACATTGGATGTCAAGACACGTGGAAAAAACGTACAAAACAAGAGATTGGGGTCATCAAGATTTTGCACGGATTTTTTAGGAATTTTCAAATTTTCAGATGGGAGGTTCCAGATAAGGTCAAAAACTACATACTCAGATCTTCACCAAACATTGCAGGGATACATTGGATGTCAAGACACGTGGAAAAAACGTACAAAACAAGAGATTGGAGACATCAATATTTTGGACGAATTTTTAAAGAATTTTCAAATTTTCAGATAGGAGGTTCCAGATGAGGTCAAAAACTACATAGTCAGATCTTCACCAAACTTTGCAGGAATACTTTGCATGTCAAGACACGTGGAAAAAACGTACAAAACAAGAGATCGGAGACATCAAGATTTTCGACGAATTTTTTAAGAATTTTCAAATTTTCAGATGGGAGGTTCCAGATAAGGTCAAAAACGACATACTCAGATCTTCACCAAACTTTGCAGGGATACATCGGATGTCAAGACACGTGGAAAAAACGTACAAAACAAGAGATTGGAGACATCAAGATTTTCGACGAATTTTTTAAGAATTTTCAAATTTTCAGAAAGGATGTTCCAGATAAGGTCAAAAACGACATACTCAGATCTTCACCAAACTTTGCAGGGATACATTGGAGGTCGAGACACGTGGAAAAAACGTACAAAACAAGAGATTGGAGACATCAAGATTTTGGACGAATTTTTGAAGAATTTTCAAATTTTCAGATAGGAGGTTCCAGATAAGGTCAAAAACTACATACTCAGATCTCAACCAAACATTGCAGGGATACATTGGATGTCAAGACACGTGGAAAAAACATACAAAACATAGGATTGGTGACATCAAGATTTTCGACGAATTTTTTAAGAATTTTCAAATTTTCAGATAGGAGGTTCCATATAAGGTCAAAAACTACATGCTCAGATCTTCACCAAACTTTGCAGGGATACATTGGATGTCAAGACACGTGGAAAAAACGTACAAAACAAGAGATTGGAGACATCAAGATTATGGACGAATTTTTTGAGAATTTTCAAATTTTCAGAAAGGAGGTTCCATATAAGGTCAAAAACTACATACTCAGATCTTCACCAAACTTTGCAGGGATACATTGGATGTCAAGAAACGTGGAAAAAAGGTACAAAACAAGAGATTGGAGACATCAAGATTTTCGACGAATTTTTTAAGAATTTTCAAATTTTCAGAAAGGATGTTCCAGATAAGGTCAAAAACGACATACTCAGATCTTCACTAACTTTGCAGGGATACATTGGAGGTCGAGACACGTGGAAAAAACGTACAAAACAAGAGATTGGAGACATCAAGATTTTGGACGAATTTTTGAAGAATTTTCAAATTTTCAGATAGGAGGTTCCAGATAAGGTCAAAAACTACATACTCAGATCTCCACCAAACATTGCAGGGATACATTGGATGTCAAGACACGTGGAAAAAACGTACAAAGCAAGAGATTGGAGACATCAAGATTTTCGACGAATTTTTGAAGAATTTTCAAATTTTCAGATAGGAGGTTCCAGATAAGGTCAAAAACTACATACTCAGATCTTCACCAAACGTTGCAGGGATACTTTGCATGTCAAGACACGTGGAAAAAACGTACAAAACAAGAGATTGGAGACATCAAGATTTTCGACGAATTTTTTAAGAATTTTCAAATTTTCGGATGGGAGGTTCCAGATAAGGTCAAAAACGACATACTCAGATCTTCACCAAACTTTGCATGGATAGATTGGATGTCAAGACACGTGGAAAAAACGTACAAAACAAGAGATTGGAGACATCAAGATTTTGGACGAATTTTTTAAGAATTCTCAAATTTTCAGAAAGGAGGTTCCATATAAGGTCAAAAACTACATACTCAGATCTTCACCAAACTTTGCAGGGATACATTGGATGTCAAGACACGTGGAAAAAACGTACAAAACAAGAGATTGGGGTCTTCAAGATTTTGGACGAATTTTTTAAGAATTTTCAAATTTTCAGAAAGGAGGTTCCATATAAGGTCAAAAACTACATACTCAGATCTTCACCAAACTTTGCAGGGATACATTGAATGTCAAGACACGTGGAAAAAACGTACAAAACAAGAGATTGTGGTCATCAAGATTTTGGACGGATTTTTTAGGAATTTTCAAATTTTCAGATGGGAGGTTCCAGATAAGGTCAAAAACTACATACTCAGATCTTCACCAAACTTTGCAGGGATACATTGGATGTCAAGACACGTGGAAAAAACGTACAAAACAAGAGATAGGAGACATCAAGATTTTGGACGAATTTTTTAACAATTTTCAAATTTTCAGAAAGGATGTTCCAGATAAGGTCAAAAACGACATACTCAGATCTTCACCAAACTTTGCAGGGATACATTGGATGTCAAGACACGTGGAAAAAACGTACAAAAAAGAGATTGGAGACATCAAGATTTTGGACGAATTTTTTAACAATTTTCAAATTTTCAGAAAGGATGTTCCAGATAAGGTCAAAAACGACATACTCAGATCTTCACCAAACTTTGCATGGATACATTGGATGTCAAGACACGTGGAAAAAACGTACAAAACAAGAGATTGGGGTCATCAAGATTTTGCACGGATTTTTTAGGAATTTTCAAATTTTCAGATGGGAGGTTCCAGATAAGGTCAAAAACTACATACTCAGATCTTCACCAAACTTTGCAGGGATACATTGGATGTCAAGACACGTGGAAAAAACGTACAAAACAAGAGATTGGAGACATCAAGATTTTGGACGAATTTTTTAAGAATTTTCAAATTTTCAGATAGGAGGTTCCTTATAAGGTCAAAAACTACATACTCAGATCTTCACCAAACTTTGCATGGATACATTATGTGTCAAGACACGTGGAAAAAACGTACAAAACAAAAGATTGGAGACATCAAGATTTTGGTCGAATTTTTTAAGAATTTTCAAATTTTCAGATGGGAGGTTCCAGATAAGGTCAAAAACTACATACTGAGATCTTCACCAAACTTTGCAGGGATACATTGGATGTCAAGACACGTGGAAAAAACGTACAAAAAAGAGATTGGAGACATCAAGATTTTGGACGAATTTTTTAACAATTTTCAAATTTTCAGAAAGGATGTTCCAGATAAGGTCAAAAACGACATACTCAGATCTTCACCAAACTTTGCAGGGATACATTGGATATCAAGACACGTGGAAAAAACGTACAAAACAAGAGATTGGAGACATCAAGATTTTCGACGAATTTTTTAAGAATTTTCAAATTTTCAGATAGGAGGTTCCAGATAAGGTCAAAAACTACATACTCAGATATTCACCAAACGTTGCAGGGATACTTTGCATGTCAAGACACGTGGAAAAAACGTACAAAACAAAAGATTGGAGACATCAAGATTTTCGACGAATTTTTTAAGAATTTTCAAATTTTCAGATGGGAGGTTCCAGATAAGGTCAAAAACGACATACTCAGATCTTCACCAAACTTTGCATGGATACATTGGATGTCAAGACACGTGGAAAAAACGTACAAAACAAGAGATTGGAGACATCAAGATTTTGGACGAATTTTTTAAGAATTCTCAAATTTTCAGAAAGGAGGTTCCATATAAGGTCAAAAACTACATACTCAGATCTTCACCAAACTTTGCAGGGATACTTTGGATGTCAAGACACGTGGAAAAAACGTACAAAACAAGAGATTGGGGTCATCAAGATTTTGGACGAATTTTTTAAGAATTTTCAAATTTTCAGATGGGAGGTTCAATATAAGGTCAAAAACTACATACTCAGATCTTCACCAAACTTTGCATGGATACATTGGATGTCAAGACACGTGGAAAAAACATACAAAACATAGGATTCGGAACATCAAGATTTTGGTCGAATTTTTTAAGAATTTTCAAATTTTCAGATAGGAGGTTCCATATAAGGTCAAAAACTACATACTCAGATCTTCACCAAACATTGGAGGAATACATTGGATGTCAAGACACGTGGAAAAAACGTACAAAACAAGAGATTGGGGTCATCAAGATTTTGCACGGATTTTTTAGGAATTTTCAAATTTTCAGATGGGAGGTTCCAGATAAGGTCAAAAACTACATACTCAGATCTTCACCAAACATTGCAGGGATACATTGGATGTCAAGACACGTGGAAAAAACGTACAAAACAAGAGATTGGAGACATCAATATTTTGGACGAATTTTTAAAGAATTTTCAAATTTTCAGATAGGAGGTTCCAGATGAGGTCAAAAACTACATAGTCAGATCTTCACCAAACTTTGCAGGAATACTTTGCATGTCAAGACACGTGGAAAAAACGTACAAAACAAGAGATCGGAGACATCAAGATTTTCGACGAATTTTTTAAGAATTTTCAAATTTTCAGATGGGAGGTTCCAGATAAGGTCAAAAACGACATACTCAGATCTTCACCAAACTTTGCAGGGATACATCGGATGTCAAGACACGTGGAAAAAACGTACAAAACAAGAGATTGGAGACATCAAGATTTTCGACGAATTTTTTAAGAATTTTCAAATTTTCAGAAAGGATGTTCCAGATAAGGTCAAAAACGACATACTCAGATCTTCACCAAACTTTGCAGGGATACATTGGAGGTCGAGACACGTGGAAAAAACGTACAAAACAAGAGATTGGAGACATCAAGATTTTGGACGAATTTTTGAAGAATTTTCAAATTTTCAGATAGGAGGTTCCAGATAAGGTCAAAAACTACATACTCAGATCTCAACCAAACATTGCAGGGATACATTGGATGTCAAGACACGTGGAAAAAACATACAAAACATAGGATTGGTGACATCAAGATTTTCGACGAATTTTTTAAGAATTTTCAAATTTTCAGATAGGAGGTTCCATATAAGGTCAAAAACTACATGCTCAGATCTTCACCAAACTTTGCAGGGATACATTGGATGTCAAGACACGTGGAAAAAACGTACAAAACAAGAGATTGGAGACATCAAGATTATGGACGAATTTTTTGAGAATTTTCAAATTTTCAGAAAGGAGGTTCCATATAAGGTCAAAAACTACATACTCAGATCTTCACCAAACTTTGCAGGGATACATTGGATGTCAAGAAACGTGGAAAAAAGGTACAAAACAAGAGATTGGAGACATCAAGATTTTCGACGAATTTTTTAAGAATTTTCAAATTTTCAGAAAGGATGTTCCAGATAAGGTCAAAAACGACATACTCAGATCTTCACCAAACTTTGCAGGGATACATTGGATATCAAGACACGTGGAAAAAACGTACAAAACAAGAGATTGGAGACATCAAGATTTTCGACGAATTTTTTAAGAATTTTCAAATTTTCAGATAGGAGGTTCCAGATAAGGTCAAAAACTACATACTCAGATCTTCACCAAACGTTGCAGGGATACTTTGCATGTCAAGACACGTGGAAAAAACGTACAAAACAAAAGATTGGAGACATCAAGATTTTCGACGAATTTTTTAAGAATTTTCAAATTTTCAGATGGGAGGTTCCAGATAAGGTCAAAAACGACATACTCAGATCTTCACCAAACTTTGCAGGGATCCATTGGAGGTCGAGACACGTGGAAAAAACGTACAAAACAAGAGATTGGAGACATCAAGATTTTGGACGAATTTTTTAAGAATTTTCAAATTTTCAGATAGGAGGTTCCATATAAGGTCAAAAACTACATACTCAGATCTTCACCAAACTTTGCAGGGATACATTGGATGTCAAGACACGTGGAAAAAACGTACAAAACAAGAGATTGGAGACATCAAGATTTTCGACGAATTTTTTAAGAATTTTCAAATTTTCAGAAAGGATGTTCCAGATAAGGTCAAAAACGACATACTCAAATCTTCACCAAACTTTGCAGGGATCCATTGGAGGTCGAGACACGTGGAAAAAACGTACAAAACAAGAGATTGGAGACATCAAGATTTTCGACGAATTTTTGAAGAATTTTCAAATTTTCAGATGGGAGGTTCCAGATAAGGTCAAAAACTACATACTCAGATCTTCACCAAACTTTGCAGGGATACATTGGATGTCAAGACACGTGGAAAAAACGTACAAAAAAGAGATTGGAGACATCAAGATTTTGGACGAATTTTTTAACAATTTTCAAATTTTCAGAAAGGATGTTCCAGATAAGGTCAAAAACGACATACTCAGATCTTCACCAAACTTTGCATGGATACATTGGATGTCAAGACACGTGGAAAAAACGTACAAAACAAGAGATTGGGGTCATCAAGATTTTGCACGGATTTTTTAGGAATTTTCAAATTTTCAGATGGGAGGTTCCAGATAAGGTCAAAAACTACATACTCAGATCTTCACCAAACTTTGCAGGGATACATTGGATGTCAAGACACGTGGAAAAAACGTACAAAACAAGAGATTGGAGACATCAAGATTTTGGACGAATTTTTTAAGAATTTTCAAATTTTCAGATAGGAGGTTCCTTATAAGGTCAAAAACTACATACTCAGATCTTCACCAAACTTTGCATGGATACATTATGTGTCAAGACACGTGGAAAAAACGTACAAAACAAAAGATTGGAGACATCAAGATTTTGGTCGAATTTTTTAAGAATTTTCAAATTTTCAGATGGGAGGTTCCAGATAAGGTCAAAAACTACATACTGAGATCTTCACCAAACTTTGCAGGGATACATTGGATGTCAAGACACGTGGAAAAAACGTACAAAAAAGAGATTGGAGACATCAAGATTTTGGACGAATTTTTTAACAATTTTCAAATTTTCAGAAAGGATGTTCCAGATAAGGTCAAAAACGACATACTCAGATCTTCACCAAACTTTGCAGGGATACATTGGATATCAAGACACGTGGAAAAAACGTACAAAACAAGAGATTGGAGACATCAAGATTTTCGACGAATTTTTTAAGAATTTTCAAATTTTCAGATAGGAGGTTCCAGATAAGGTCAAAAACTACATACTCAGATATTCACCAAACGTTGCAGGGATACTTTGCATGTCAAGACACGTGGAAAAAACGTACAAAACAAAAGATTGGAGACATCAAGATTTTCGACGAATTTTTTAAGAATTTTCAAATTTTCAGATGGGAGGTTCCAGATAAGGTCAAAAACGACATACTCAGATCTTCACCAAACTTTGCATGGATACATTGGATGTCAAGACACGTGGAAAAAACGTACAAAACAAGAGATTGGAGACATCAAGATTTTGGACGAATTTTTTAAGAATTCTCAAATTTTCAGAAAGGAGGTTCCATATAAGGTCAAAAACTACATACTCAGATCTTCACCAAACTTTGCAGGGATACTTTGGATGTCAAGACACGTGGAAAAAACGTACAAAACAAGAGATTGGGGTCATCAAGATTTTGGACGAATTTTTTAAGAATTTTCAAATTTTCAGATGGGAGGTTCAATATAAGGTCAAAAACTACATACTCAGATCTTCACCAAACTTTGCATGGATACATTGGATGTCAAGACACGTGGAAAAAACATACAAAACATAGGATTCGGAACATCAAGATTTTGGTCGAATTTTTTAAGAATTTTCAAATTTTCAGATAGGAGGTTCCATATAAGGTCAAAAACTACATACTCAGATCTTCACCAAACATTGGAGGAATACATTGGATGTCAAGACACGTGGAAAAAACGTACAAAACAAGAGATTGGGGTCATCAAGATTTTGCACGGATTTTTTAGGAATTTTCAAATTTTCAGATGGGAGGTTCCAGATAAGGTCAAAAACTACATACTCAGATCTTCACCAAACATTGCAGGGATACATTGGATGTCAAGACACGTGGAAAAAACGTACAAAACAAGAGATTGGAGACATCAATATTTTGGACGAATTTTTAAAGAATTTTCAAATTTTCAGATAGGAGGTTCCAGATGAGGTCAAAAACTACATAGTCAGATCTTCACCAAACTTTGCAGGAATACTTTGCATGTCAAGACACGTGGAAAAAACGTACAAAACAAGAGATCGGAGACATCAAGATTTTCGACGAATTTTTTAAGAATTTTCAAATTTTCAGATGGGAGGTTCCAGATAAGGTCAAAAACGACATACTCAGATCTTCACCAAACTTTGCAGGGATACATCGGATGTCAAGACACGTGGAAAAAACGTACAAAACAAGAGATTGGAGACATCAAGATTTTCGACGAATTTTTTAAGAATTTTCAAATTTTCAGAAAGGATGTTCCAGATAAGGTCAAAAACGACATACTCAGATCTTCACCAAACTTTGCAGGGATACATTGGATGTCAAGAAACGTGGAAAAAAGGTACAAAACAAGAGATTGGAGACATCAAGATTTTCGACGAATTTTTTAAGAATTTTCAAATTTTCAGAAAGGATGTTCCAGATAAGGTCAAAAACTACATGCTCAGATCTTCACCAAACTTTGCAGGGATACATTGGATGTCAAGACACGTGGAAAAAACGTACAAAACAAGAGATTGGAGACATCAAGATTATGGACGAATTTTTTGAGAATTTTCAAATTTTCAGATAGGAGGTTCCAGATAAGGTCAAAAACTACATACTCAGATCTCAACCAAACATTGCAGGGATACATTGGATGTCAAGACACGTGGAAAAAACATACAAAACATAGGATTGGTGACATCAAGATTTTCGACGAATTTTTTAAGAATTTTCAAATTTTCAGATAGGAGGTTCCATATAAGGTCAAAAACTACATGCTCAGATCTTCACCAAACTTTGCAGGGATACATTGGATGTCAAGACACGTGGAAAAAACGTACAAAACAAGAGATTGGAGACATCAAGATTATGGACGAATTTTTTGAGAATTTTCAAATTTTCAGAAAGGAGGTTCCATATAAGGTCAAAAACTACATACTCAGATCTTCACCAAACTTTGCAGGGATACATTGGATGTCAAGAAACGTGGAAAAAAGGTACAAAACAAGAGATTGGAGACATCAAGATTTTCGACGAATTTTTTAAGAATTTTCAAATTTTCAGAAAGGATGTTCCAGATAAGGTCAAAAACGACATACTCAGATCTTCACTAACTTTGCAGGGATACATTGGAGGTCGAGACACGTGGAAAAAACGTACAAAACAAGAGATTGGAGACATCAAGATTTTGGACGAATTTTTGAAGAATTTTCAAATTTTCAGATAGGAGGTTCCAGATAAGGTCAAAAACTACATACTCAGATCTCCACCAAACATTGCAGGGATACATTGGATGTCAAGACACGTGGAAAAAACGTACAAAGCAAGAGATTGGAGACATCAAGATTTTCGACGAATTTTTGAAGAATTTTCAAATTTTCAGATAGGAGGTTCCAGATAAGGTCAAAAACTACATACTCAGATCTTCACCAAACGTTGCAGGGATACTTTGCATGTCAAGACACGTGGAAAAAACGTACAAAACAAGAGATTGGAGACATCAAGATTTTCGACGAATTTTTTAAGAATTTTCAAATTTTCGGATGGGAGGTTCCAGATAAGGTCAAAAACGACATACTCAGATCTTCACCAAACTTTGCATGGATAGATTGGATGTCAAGACACGTGGAAAAAACGTACAAAACAAGAGATTGGAGACATCAAGATTTTGGACGAATTTTTTAAGAATTCTCAAATTTTCAGAAAGGAGGTTCCATATAAGGTCAAAAACTTCATACTCAGATCTTCACCAAACTTTGCAGGGATACATTGGATGTCAAGACACGTGGAAAAAACGTACAAAACAAGAGATTGGGGTCTTCAAGATTTTGGACGAATTTTTTAAGAATTTTCAAATTTTCAGAAAGGAGGTTCCATATAAGGTCAAAAACTACATACTCAGATCTTCACCAAACTTTGCAGGGATACATTGAATGTCAAGACACGTGGAAAAAACGTACAAAACAAGAGATTGTGGTCATCAAGATTTTGGACGGATTTTTTAGGAATTTTCAAATTTTCAGATGGGAGGTTCCAGATAAGGTCAAAAACTACATACTCAGATCTTCACCAAACTTTGCAGGGATACATTGGATGTCAAGACACGTGGAAAAAACGTACAAAACAAGAGATAGGAGACATCAAGATTTTGGACGAATTTTTTAACAATTTTCAAATTTTCAGAAAGGATGTTCCAGATAAGGTCAAAAACGACATACTCAGATCTTCACCAAACTTTGCAGGGATACATTGGATATCAAGACACGTGGAAAAAACGTACAAAACAAGAGATTGGAGACATCAAGATTTTGGACGAATTTTTTAAGAATTTTCAAATTTTCAGATAGGAGGTTCCAGATAAGGTCAAAAACTACATACTCAGATCTTCACCAAACTTTGCAGGGATACATTGGATGTCAAGACACGTGGAAAAAACGTACAAAACAAGAGATTGGAGACATCAAGATTTTGGACGAATTTTTTAAGAATTTTCAAATTTTCAGATAGGAGGTTCCAGATGAGGTCAAAAACTACATACTCAGATCTTCACCAAACTTTGCAGGAATACTTTGCATGTCAAGACACGTGGAAAAAACGTACAAAACAAGAGATCGGAGACATCAAGATTTTCGACGAATTTTTTAAGAATTTTCAAATTTTCAGATGGGAGGTTCCAGATAAGGTCAAAAACGACATACTCAGATCTTCACCAAACTTTGCAGGGATCCATTGGAGGTCGAGACACGTGGAAAAAACGTACAAAACAAGAGATTGGAGACATCAAGATTTTGGACGAATTTTTTAAGAATTTTCAAATTTTCAGATAGGAGGTTCCATATAAGGTCAAAAACTACATACTCAGATCTTCACCAAACTTTGCAGGGATACATTGGATGTCAAGACACGTGGAAAAAACGTACAAAACAAGAGATTGGAGACATCAAGATTTTGGACGATTTTTTTAAAAATTTTCAAATTTTCAGAAATGCGGTTCCAGATAAGGTCAAAAACTACATACTCAGATCTTCACCAAACTTTGCAGGGATACATTGGATGTCGAGACACGTGGAAAAAACGTACAAAACAAGAGATTCGGGTCAACAAGATTTTGGACGGATTTTTTAGGAATTTTCAAATTTTCAGATGGGAGGTTCCAGATAAGGTCAAAAACTACATACTCAGATCTTCACCAAACGTTGCAGGGATACATTGTATGTCAAGACACGTGGAAAAAACATACAAAACATAGGATTGGGGACATCAAGATTTTGTTAAATTCTTTTAAGAATTTTCAAATTTTCAGATAGGAGGTTCCATATAAGGTCAAAAACTACATACTCAGATCTTCACCAAACATTGCAGGGATACATTGGATGTCAAGACACGTGGAAAGAACGTACAAAACAAGAGATTGGAGACATCAAGATTTTGGACGAATTTTTTAAGAATTTTCAAATTTTCAGATAGGAGGCTCCATATAGGTCAAAAACTACATACTCAGATCTTCACCAAACATTGCAGGGATACATTGGATGTCAAGACACGTGGAAAAAACGTACAAAACAAGAGATTGGAGACATCAAGATTTTGGACGAATTTTTTAAGAATTTTCAAATTTTCAGATAGGAGGTTCCAGATAAGGTCAAAAACTACATACTCAGATCTTCACCAAACGTTGCAGGGATACTTTGCATGTCAAGACACGTGGAAAAAACGTACAAAACAAGAGATTGGAGACATCAAGATTTTCGACGAATTTTTTAAGAATTTTCAAATTTTCAGATGGGAGGTTCCAGATAAGGTCAAAAACTACATACTCAGATCTTCACCAAACTTTGCATGGATACATTGGATGTCAAGACACGTGGAAAAAACATACAAAACATAGGATTGGGGACATCAAGATTTTGGTCAAATTTTTTAAGAATTTTCAAATTTTCAGATAGGAGGTTCCATATAAGGTCAAAAACTACATACTCAGATCTTCACCAAACTTTGCATGGATACATTATGTGTCAAGACACGTGGAAAAAACGTACAAAACAAGAGATTGGAGACATCAAGATTTTGGTCGAATTTTTTAAGAATTTTCAAATTTTCAGATGGGAGGTTCCAGATAAGGTCAAAAACTACATACTCAGATCTTCACCAAACTTTGCAGGGATACATTGGATGTCAAGACACGTGGAAAAAACGTACAAAACAAGAGATAGGAGACATCAAGATTTTGGACGAATTTTTTAACAATTTTCAAATTTTCAGAAAGGATGTTCCAGATAAGGTCAAAAACGACGTACTCAGATCTTCACCAAACTTTGCAGGGATACATTGGATATCAAGACACGTGGAAAAAACGTACAAAACAAGAGATTGGAGACATCAAGATTTTGGACGAATTTTTTAAGAATTTTCAAATTTTCAGATAGGAGGTTCCAGATAAGGTCAAAAACTACATACTCAGATCTTCACCAAACTTTGCAGGGATACATTGGATGTCAAGACACGTGGAAAAAACGTACAAAACAAGAGATTGGAGACATCAAGATTTTGGACGAATTTTTTAAGAATTTTCAAATTTTCAGATAGGAGGTTCCAGATGAGGTCAAAAACTACATACTCAGATCTTCACCAAACTTTGCAGGAATACTTTGCATGTCAAGACACGTGGAAAAAACGTACAAAACAAGAGATCGGAGACATCAAGATTTTCGACGAATTTTTTAAGAATTTTCAAATTTTCAGATGGGAGGTTCCAGATAAGGTCAAAAACGACATACTCAGATCTTCACCAAACTTTGCAGGGATCCATTGGAGGTCGAGACACGTGGAAAAAACGTACAAAACAAGAGATTGGAGACATCAAGATTTTGGACGAATTTTTTAAGAATTTTCAAATTTTCAGATAGGAGGTTCCATATAAGGTCAAAAACTACATACTCAGATCTTCACCAAACTTTGCAGGGATACATTGGATGTCAAGACACGTGGAAAAAACGTACAAAACAAGAGATTGGAGACATCAAGATTTTCGACGAATTTTTTAAGAATTTTCAAATTTTCAGAAAGGATGTTCCAGATAAGGTCAAAAACGACATACTCAGATCTTCACCAAACTTTGCAGGGATCCATTGGAGGTCGAGACACGTGGAAAAAACGTACAAAACAAGAGATTGGAGACATCAAGATTTTGGACGAATTTTTGAAGAATTTTCAAATTTTCAGATAGGAGGTTCCAGATAAGGTCTAAAACTACATACTCAGATCTCCACCAAACATTGCAGGAATACATTGGATGTCAAGACACGTGGAAAAAACGTACAAAACAAGAGATTGGAGACATCAAGATTTTCGACGAATTTTTGAAGAATTTTCAAATTTTCAGATAGGAGGTTCCAGATAAGGTCAAAAACTACATACTCAGATCTTCACCAAACGTTGCAGGGATACTTTGCATGTCAAGACACGTGGAAAAAACGTACAAAACAAAAGATTGGAGACATCAAGATTTTCGACGAATTTTTTAAGAATTTTCAAATTTTCAGATGGGAGGTTCCAGATAAGGTCAAAAACGACATACTCAGATCTTCACCAAACTTTGCATGGATACATTGGATGTCAAGACACGTGGAAAAAACGTACAAAACAAGAGATTGGAGACATCAAGATTTTGGACGAATTTTTTAAGAATTCTCAAATTTTCAGAAAGGAGGTTCCATATAAGGTCAAAAACTACATACTCAGATCTTCACCAAACTTTGCAGGGATACTTTGGATGTCAAGACACGTGGAAAAAACGTACAAAACAAGAGATTGGGGTCATCAAGATTTTGGACGAATTTTTTAAGAATTTTCAAATTTTCAGATGGGAGGTTCAATATAAGGTCAAAAACTACATACTCAGATCTTCACCAAACTTTGCATGGATACATTGGATGTCAAGACACGTGGAAAAAACATACAAAACATAGGATTCGGAACATCAAGATTTTGGTCGAATTTTTTAAGAATTTTCAAATTTTCAGATAGGAGGTTCCATATAAGGTCAAAAACTACATACTCAGATCTTCACCAAACATTGCAGGAATACATTGGATGTCAAGACACGTGGAAAAAACGTACAAAACAAGAGATTGGGGTCATCAAGATTTTGCACGGATTTTTTAGGAATTTTCAAATTTTCAGATGGGAGGTTCCAGATAAGGTCAAAAACTACATACTCAGATCTTCACCAAACTTTGCAGGGATACATTGGATGTCAAGACACGTGGAAAAAACGTACAAAACAAGAGATTGGAGACATCAAGATTTTCGACGAATTTTTTAAGAATTTTCAAATTTTCAGAAAGGATGTTCCAGATAAGGTCAAAAACGACATACTCAGATCTTCACCAAACTTTGCAGGGATACATTGGAGGTCGAGACACGTGGAAAAAACGTACAAAACAAGAGATTGGAGACATCAAGATTTTGGACGAATTTTTGAAGAATTTTCAAATTTTCTGATAGGAGGTCCCAGATAAGGTCAAAAACTACATACTCAGATCTCCACCAAACATTGCAGGGATACATTGGATGTCAAGACACGTGGAAAAAACGTACAAAACAAGAGATTGGAGACATCAAGATTTTCGACGAATTTTTGAAGAATTTTCAAATTTTCAGATAAAAGGTTCCAGATAAGGTCAAAAACTACATACTCAGATCTTCACCAAACGTTGCAGGGATACTTTGCATGTCAAGACACGTGGAAAAAACGTACAAAACAAGAGATTGGAGACATCAAGATTTTGGACGAATTTTTTAAGAATTTTCAAATTTTCAGATAGGAGGTTCCATATAAGGTCAAAAACTACATACTCAGATCTTCACCAAACTTTGCATGGATACATTATGTGTCAAGACACGTGGAAAAAACGTACAAAACAAAAGATTGGAGACATCAAGATATTGGTCGAATTTTTTAAGAATTTTCAAATTTTCAGATGGGAGGTTCCAGATAAGGTCAAAAACTACATACTCAGATCTTCACCAAACTTTGCAGGGATACATTGGATGTCAAGACACGTGGAAAAAACGTACAAAACAAGAGATTGGAGACATCAAGATTTTGGACGAATTTTTTAAGAATTTTCAAATTTTCAGAAAGGATGTTCCAGATAAGGTCAAAAACGACATACTCAGATCTTCACCAAACTTTGCAGGGATCCATTGGAGGTCGAGACACGTGGAAAAAACGTACAAAACAAGAGATTGGAGACATCAAGATTTTCGACGAATTTTTGAAGAATTTTCAAATTTTCAGATGGGAGGTTCCAGATAAGGTCAAAAACTACATACTCAGATCTTCACCAAACTTTGCAGAGATACATTGGATGTCAAGACACGTGGAAAAAACGTACAAAAAAGAGATTGGAGACATCAAGATTTTGGACGAATTTTTTAACAATTTTCAAATTTTCAGATGGGAGGTTCAATTTAAGGTCCAAAACTACATACTCAGATCTTCACCAAACTTTGCATGGATACATTGGATGTCAAGACACGTGGAAAAAACGTACAAAACAAGAGATTGGGGTCATCAAGATTTTGGACGGATTTTTTAGGAATTTTCAAATTTTCAGATGGGAGGTTCCAGATAAGTTCAAAAACTACATACTCAGATCTTCACCAAACATTGCAGGGATACATTGGATGTCAAGACACGTGGAAAAAACGTACAAAACAAGAGATTGGAGACATCAAGATTTTGGACGAATTTTTTAAGAATTTTCAAATTTTCAGAAAGGATGTTCCAGATAAGGTCAAAAACAACATACTCAGATCTTCACCAAACTTTGCAGGGATACATTGGATATCAAGACACGTGGAAAAAACGTACAAAACAAGAGATTGGAGACATCAAGATTTTGGACGAATTTTTTAAGAATTTTCAAATTTTCAGATAGGAGGTTCCAGATAAGATCAAAAACTACATACTCAGATCTTCACCAAACTTTGCAGGGATACATTGGATGTCAAGACACGTGGAAAAAAAGTACAAAACAAGAGATTGGGGTCATCAAGATTTTGGACGGATTTTTTAGGAATTTTCAAATTTTCAGATGGGAGGTTCCATATAAGGTCAAAAACTACAAACTCAGATCTTCACCAAACTTTGCAGGGATACATTGGATGTCAAGACACGTGGAAAAAACGTACAAAACAAGAGATTGGAGACATCAAGATTTTCGACGAATTTTTCAAGAATTTTCAAATTTTCAGATGGGAGGTTCCAGATAAGGTCAAAAACTACATACTCAGATCTTCACCAAACTTTGCAGGGATACATTGGATGTCAAGACACGTGGAAAAAACGTACAAAACAAGAGATTGGAGACATCAAGATTTTGGACGAATTTTTTAAGAATTTTCAAATTTTCAGATAGGAGGTTCCAGATAAGGTCAAAAACTACATACTCAGATCTTCACCAAACTTTGCAGGGATACATTGGATATCAAGACACGTGGAAAAAACGTACAAAACAAGAGATTGGGGTCATCAAGATTTTGGACGAATTTTTTAGGAATTTTCAAATTTTCAGATGGGAGGTTCCAGATAAGGTCAAAAACTACATACTCAGATCTTCACCAAACATTGCAGGGATACATTGGATGTCAAGACACGTGGAAAAAACGTACAAAACAAGAGATTGGAGACATCAAGATTTTGGACGAATTTTTTAAGAATTTTCAAATTTTCAGATAGGAGGTTCCAGATGAGGTCAAAAACTACATACTCAGATCTTCACCAAACTTTGCAGGAATACTTTGCATGTCAAGACACGTGGAAAAAACATACAAAACATAGGATTGGTGACATCAAGATTTTGGACGAATTTTTTAAGAATTTTCAAATTTTCAGATAGGAGGTTCCATATAAGGTCAAAAACTACATACTCAGATCTTCACCAAACTTTGCAGGGATACATTGGAGGTCGAGACACGTGGAAAAAAAGTACAAAACAAGAGATTGGGGTCATCAAGATTTTGGACGGATTTTTTAGGAATTTTCAAATTTTCAGATGGGAGGTTCCAGATAAGGTCAAAAACTACATACTCAGATCTTCACCAAACATTGCAGGGATACATTGGATGTCAAGACACGTGGAAAAAACGTACAAAACAAGAGATTGGAGACATCAAGATTTTGGACGAATTTTTTAAGAATTTTCAAATTTTCAGATAGGAGGTTCCAGATGAGGTCAAAAACTACATACTCAGATCTTCACCAAACTTTGCAGGAATACTTTGCATGTCAAGACACGTGGAAAAAACGTACAAAACAAGAGATCGGAGACATCAAGATTTTCGACGAATTTTTTAAGAATTTTCAAATTTTCAGATGGGAGGTTCCAGATAAGGTCAAAAACGACATACTCAGATCTTCACCAAACTTTGCAGGGATCCATTGGAGGTCGAGACACGTGGAAAAAACGTACAAAACAAGAGATTGGAGACATCAAGATTTTGGACGAATTTTTTAAGAATTTTCAAATTTTCAGATAGGAGGTTCCATATAAGGTCAAAAACTACATACTCAGATCTTCACCAAACTTTGCAGGGATACATTGGATGTCAAGACACGTGGAAAAAACGTACAAAACAAGAGATTGGAGACATCAAGATTTTCGACGAATTTTTTAAGAATTTTCAAATTTTCAGAAAGGATGTTCCAGATAAGGTCAAAAACGACATACTCAGATCTTCACCAAACTTTGCAGGGATCCATTGGAGGTCGAGACACGTGGAAAAAACGTACAAAACAAGAGATTGGAGACATCAAGATTTTGCACGGATTTTTTAGGAATTTTCAAATTTTCAGATGGGAGGTTCCAGATAAGGTCAAAAACTACATACTCAGATCTTCACCAAACTTTGCAGGGATACATTGGATGTCAAGACACGTGGAAAAAACGTACAAAACAAGAGATTGGAGACATCAAGATTTTGGACGAATTTTTTAAGAATTTTCAAATTTTCAGATAGGAGGTTCCATATAAGGTCAAAAACTACATACTCATCTCTTCACCAAACTTTGCATGGATACATTATGTGTCAAGACACGTGGAAAAAACGTACAAAACAAGAGATTGGGGTCATCAAGATTTTGGACGAATTTTTTAAGAATTTTCAAATTTTCAGATGGGAGGTTCCATATAAGGTCAAAAACTACATACTCAGATCTTCACCAAACTTTGCATGGATACATTATGTGTCAAGACACGTGGAAAAAACGTACAAAACAAGAGATTGGAGACATCAAGATTTTGGACGAATTTTTTAAGAATTTTCAAATTTTCAGAAAGGATGTTCCAGATAAGGTCAAAAACGACATACTCAGATCTTCACCAAACTTTGCAGGGATACATTGGATATCAAGACACGTGGAAAAAACGTACAAAACAAGAGATTGGAGACATCAAGATTTTCGACGAATTTTTTAAGAATTTTCAAATTTTCAGATAGGAGGTTCCAGATAAGGTCAAAAACTACATACTCAGATCTTCACCAAACGTTGCAGGGATACTTTGCATGTCAAGACACGTGGAAAAAACGTACAAAACAAAAGATTGGAGACATCAAGATTTTCGACGAATTTTTTAAGAATTTTCAAATTTTCAGATGGGAGGTTCCAGATAAGGTCAAAAACGACATACTCAGATCTTCACCAAACTTTGCAGGGATCCATTGGAGGTCGAGACACGTGGAAAAAACGTACAAAACAAGAGATTGGAGACATCAAGATTTTGGACGAATTTTTTAAGAATTTTCAAATTTTCAGATAGGAGGTTCCATATAAGGTCAAAAACTACATACTCAGATCTTCACCAAACTTTGCAGGGATACATTGGATGTCAAGACACGTGGAAAAAACGTACAAAACAAGAGATTGGAGACATCAAGATTTTCGACGAATTTTTTAAGAATTTTCAAATTTTCAGAAAGGATGTTCCAGATAAGGTCAAAAACGACATACTCAAATCTTCACCAAACTTTGCAGGGATCCATTGGAGGTCGAGACACGTGGAAAAAACGTACAAAACAAGAGATTGGAGACATCAAGATTTTCGACGAATTTTTGAAGAATTTTCAAATTTTCAGATGGGAGGTTCCAGATAAGGTCAAAAACTACATACTCAGATCTTCACCAAACTTTGCAGGGATACATTGGATGTCAAGACACGTGGAAAAAACGTACAAAAAAGAGATTGGAGACATCAAGATTTTGGACGAATTTTTTAACAATTTTCAAATTTTCAGAAAGGATGTTCCAGATAAGGTCAAAAACGACATACTCAGATCTTCACCAAACTTTGCATGGATACATTGGATGTCAAGACACGTGGAAAAAACGTACAAAACAAGAGATTGGGGTCATCAAGATTTTGCACGGATTTTTTAGGAATTTTCAAATTTTCAGATGGGAGGTTCCAGATAAGGTCAAAAACTACATACTCAGATCTTCACCAAACTTTGCAGGGATACATTGGATGTCAAGACACGTGGAAAAAACGTACAAAACAAGAGATTGGAGACATCAAGATTTTGGACGAATTTTTTAAGAATTTTCAAATTTTCAGATAGGAGGTTCCTTATAAGGTCAAAAACTACATACTCAGATCTTCACCAAACTTTGCATGGATACATTATGTGTCAAGACACGTGGAAAAAACGTACAAAACAAAAGATTGGAGACATCAAGATTTTGGTCGAATTTTTTAAGAATTTTCAAATTTTCAGATGGGAGGTTCCAGATAAGGTCAAAAACTACATACTGAGATCTTCACCAAACTTTGCAGGGATACATTGGATGTCAAGACACGTGGAAAAAACGTACAAAAAAGAGATTGGAGACATCAAGATTTTGGACGAATTTTTTAACAATTTTCAAATTTTCAGAAAGGATGTTCCAGATAAGGTCAAAAACGACATACTCAGATCTTCACCAAACTTTGCAGGGATACATTGGATATCAAGACACGTGGAAAAAACGTACAAAACAAGAGATTGGAGACATCAAGATTTTCGACGAATTTTTTAAGAATTTTCAAATTTTCAGATAGGAGGTTCCAGATAAGGTCAAAAACTACATACTCAGATATTCACCAAACGTTGCAGGGATACTTTGCATGTCAAGACACGTGGAAAAAACGTACAAAACAAAAGATTGGAGACATCAAGATTTTCGACGAATTTTTTAAGAATTTTCAAATTTTCAGATGGGAGGTTCCAGATAAGGTCAAAAACGACATACTCAGATCTTCACCAAACTTTGCATGGATACATTGGATGTCAAGACACGTGGAAAAAACGTACAAAACAAGAGATTGGAGACATCAAGATTTTGGACGAATTTTTTAAGAATTCTCAAATTTTCAGAAAGGAGGTTCCATATAAGGTCAAAAACTACATACTCAGATCTTCACCAAACTTTGCAGGGATACTTTGGATGTCAAGACACGTGGAAAAAACGTACAAAACAAGAGATTGGGGTCATCAAGATTTTGGACGAATTTTTTAAGAATTTTCAAATTTTCAGATGGGAGGTTCAATATAAGGTCAAAAACTACATACTCAGATCTTCACCAAACTTTGCATGGATACATTGGATGTCAAGACACGTGGAAAAAACATACAAAACATAGGATTCGGAACATCAAGATTTTGGTCGAATTTTTTAAGAATTTTCAAATTTTCAGATAGGAGGTTCCATATAAGGTCAAAAACTACATACTCAGATCTTCACCAAACATTGGAGGAATACATTGGATGTCAAGACACGTGGAAAAAACGTACAAAACAAGAGATTGGGGTCATCAAGATTTTGCACGGATTTTTTAGGAATTTTCAAATTTTCAGATGGGAGGTTCCAGATAAGGTCAAAAACTACATACTCAGATCTTCACCAAACATTGCAGGGATACATTGGATGTCAAGACACGTGGAAAAAACGTACAAAACAAGAGATTGGAGACATCAATATTTTGGACGAATTTTTAAAGAATTTTCAAATTTTCAGATAGGAGGTTCCAGATGAGGTCAAAAACTACATAGTCAGATCTTCACCAAACTTTGCAGGAATACTTTGCATGTCAAGACACGTGGAAAAAACGTACAAAACAAGAGATCGGAGACATCAAGATTTTCGACGAATTTTTTAAGAATTTTCAAATTTTCAGATGGGAGGTTCCAGATAAGGTCAAAAACGACATACTCAGATCTTCACCAAACTTTGCAGGGATACATCGGATGTCAAGACACGTGGAAAAAACGTACAAAACAAGAGATTGGAGACATCAAGATTTTCGACGAATTTTTTAAGAATTTTCAAATTTTCAGAAAGGATGTTCCAGATAAGGACAAAAACGACATACTCAGATCTTCACCAAACTTTGCAGGGATACATTGGAGGTCGAGACACGTAGAAAAAACGTACAAAACAAGAGATTGGAGACATCAAGATTTTGGACGAATTTTTGAAGAATTTTCAAATTTTCAGATAGGAGGTTCCAGATAAGGTCAAAAACTACATACTCAGATCTCAACCAAACATTGCAGGGATACATTGGATGTCAAGACACGTGGAAAAAACATACAAAACATAGGATTGGTGACATCAAGATTTTCGACGAATTTTTTAAGAATTTTCAAATTTTCAGATAGGAGGTTCCATATAAGGTCAAAAACTACATGCTCAGATCTTCACCAAACTTTGCAGGGATACATTGGATGTCAAGACACGTGGAAAAAACGTACAAAACAAGAGATTGGAGACATCAAGATTATGGACGAATTTTTTGAGAATTTTCAAATTTTCAGAAAGGAGGTTCCATATAAGGTCAAAAACTACATACTCAGATCTTCACCAAACTTTGCAGGGATACATTGGATGTCAAGAAACGTGGAAAAAAGGTACAAAACAAGAGATTGGAGACATCAAGATTTTCGACGAATTTTTTAAGAATTTTCAAATTTTCAGAAAGGATGTTCCAGATAAGGTCAAAAACGACATACTCAGATCTTCACTAACTTTGCAGGGATACATTGGAGGTCGAGACACGTGGAAAAAACGTACAAAACAAGAGATTGGAGACATCAAGATTTTGGACGAATTTTTTAACAATTTTCAAATTTTCAGATAGGAGGTTCCAGATAAGGTCAAAAACTACATACTCAGATCTCCACCAAACATTGCAGGGATACATTGGATGTCAAGACACGTGGAAAAAACGTACAAAGCAAGAGATTGGAGACATCAAGATTTTCGACGAATTTTTGAAGAATTTTCAAATTTTCAGATAGGAGGTTCCAGATAAGGTCAAAAACTACATACTCAGATCTTCACCAAACGTTGCAGGGATACTTTGCATGTCAAGACACGTGGAAAAAACGTACAAAACAAGAGATTGGAGACATCAAGATTTTCGACGAATTCTTTAAGAATTTTCAAATTTTCGGATGGGAGGTTCCAGATAAGGTCAAAAACGACATACTCAGATCTTCACCAAACTTTGCATGGATAGATTGGATGTCAAGACACGTGGAAAAAACGTACAAAACAAGAGATTGGAGACATCAAGATTTTGGACGAATTTTTTAAGAATTCTCAAATTTTCAGAAAGGAGGTTCCATATAAGGTCAAAAACTACATACTCAGATCTTCACCAAACTTTGCAGGGATACATTGGATGTCAAGACACGTGGAAAAAACGTACAAAACAAGAGATTGGGGTCTTCAAGATTTTGGACGAATTTTTTAAGAATTTTCAAATTTTCAGAAAGGAGGTTCCATATAAGGTCAAAAACTACATACTCAGATCTTCACCAAACTTTGCAGGGATACATTGAATGTCAAGACACGTGGAAAAAACGTACAAAACAAGAGATTGTGGTCATCAAGATTTTGGACGGATTTTTTAGGAATTTTCAAATTTTCAGATGGGAGGTTCCAGATAAGGTCAAAAACTACATACTCAGATCTTCACCAAACTTTGCAGGGATACATTGGATGTCAAGACACGTGGAAAAAACGTACAAAACAAGAGATAGGAGACATCAAGATTTTGGACGAATTTTTTAACAATTTTCAAATTTTCAGAAAGGATGTTCCAGATAAGGTCAAAAACGACATACTCAGATCTTCACCAAACTTTGCAGGGATACATTGGATATCAAGACACGTGGAAAAAACGTACAAAACAAGAGATTGGAGACATCAAGATTTTGGACGAATTTTTTAAGAATTTTCAAATTTTCAGATAGGAGGTTCCAGATAAGGTCAAAAACTACATACTCAGATCTTCACCAAACTTTGCAGGGATACATTGGATGTCAAGACACGTGGAAAAAACGTACAAAACAAGAGATTGGAGACATCAAGATTTTGGACGAATTTTTTAAGAATTTTCAAATTTTCAGATAGGAGGTTCCAGATGAGGTCAAAAACTACATACTCAGATCTTCACCAAACTTTGCAGGAATACTTTGCATGTCAAGACACGTGGAAAAAACGTACAAAACAAGAGATCGGAGACATCAAGATTTTCGACGAATTTTTTAAGAATTTTCAAATTTTCAGATGGGAGGTTCCAGATAAGGTCAAAAACGACATACTCAGATCTTCACCAAACTTTGCAGGGATCCATTGGAGGTCGAGACACGTGGAAAAAACGTACAAAACAAGAGATTGGAGACATCAAGATTTTGGACGAATTTTTTAAGAATTTTCAAATTTTCAGATAGGAGGTTCCATATAAGGTCAAAAACTACATACTCAGATCTTCACCAAACTTTGCAGGGATACATTGGATGTCAAGACACGTGGAAAAAACGTACAAAACAAGAGATTGGAGACATCAAGATTTTGGACGATTTTTTTAAAAATTTTCAAATTTTCAGAAATGCGGTTCCAGATAAGGTCAAAAACTACATACTCAGATCTTCACCAAACTTTGCAGGGATACATTGGATGTCGAGACACGTGGAAAAAACGTACAAAACAAGAGATTCGGGTCAACAAGATTTTGGACGGATTTTTTAGGAATTTTCAAATTTTCAGATGGGAGGTTCCAGATAAGGTCAAAAACTACATACTCAGATCTTCACCAAACGTTGCAGGGATACATTGTATGTCAAGACACGTGGAAAAAACATACAAAACATAGGATTGGGGACATCAAGATTTTGTTAAATTCTTTTAAGAATTTTCAAATTTTCAGATAGGAGGTTCCATATAAGGTCAAAAACTACATACTCAGATCTTCACCAAACATTGCAGGGATACATTGGATGTCAAGACACGTGGAAAGAACGTACAAAACAAGAGATTGGAGACATCAAGATTTTGGACGAATTTTTTAAGAATTTTCAAATTTTCAGATAGGAGGCTCCATATAGGTCAAAAACTACATACTCAGATCTTCACCAAACTTTGCAGGGATACATTGGATGTCAAGACACGTGGAAAAAACGTACAAAACAAGAGATTGGAGACATCAAGATTTTGGACGAATTTTTTAAGAATTTTCAAATTTTCAGATAGGAGGTTCCAGATAAGGTCAAAAACTACATACTCAGATCTTCACCAAACGTTGCAGGGATACTTTGCATGTCAAGACACGTGGAAAAAACGTACAAAACAAGAGATTGGAGACATCAAGATTTTCGACGAATTTTTTAAGAATTTTCAAATTTTCAGATGGGAGGTTCCAGATAAGGTCAAAAACTACATACTCAGATCTTCACCAAACTTTGCATGGATACATTGGATGTCAAGACACGTGGAAAAAACATACAAAACATAGGATTGGGGACATCAAGATTTTGGTCAAATTTTTTAAGAATTTTCAAATTTTCAGATAGGAGGTTCCATATAAGGTCAAAAACTACATACTCAGATCTTCACCAAACTTTGCATGGATACATTATGTGTCAAGACACGTGGAAAAAACGTACAAAACAAGAGATTGGAGACATCAAGATTTTGGTCGAATTTTTTAAGAATTTTCAAATTTTCAGATGGGAGGTTCCAGATAAGGTCAAAAACTACATACTCAGATCTTCACCAAACTTTGCAGGGATACATTGGATGTCAAGACACGTGGAAAAAACGTACAAAACAAGAGATAGGAGACATCAAGATTTTGGACGAATTTTTTAACAATTTTCAAATTTTCAGAAAGGATGTTCCAGATAAGGTCAAAAACGACGTACTCAGATCTTCACCAAACTTTGCAGGGATACATTGGATATCAAGACACGTGGAAAAAACGTACAAAACAAGAGATTGGAGACATCAAGATTTTGGACGAATTTTTTAAGAATTTTCAAATTTTCAGATAGGAGGTTCCAGATAAGGTCAAAAACTACATACTCAGATCTTCACCAAACTTTGCAGGGATACATTGGATGTCAAGACACGTGGAAAAAACGTACAAAACAAGAGATTGGAGACATCAAGATTTTGGACGATTTTTTTAAGAATTTTCAAATTTTCAGAAATGCGGTTCCAGATAAGGTCAAAAACTACATACTCAGATCTTCACCAAACTTTGCAGGGATACATTGGATGTCAAGACACGTGGAAAAAACGTACAAAACCAGAGATTGGGGTCAACAAAATTTTGGACGGATTTTTTAGGAATTTTCAAATTTTCAGATGGGAGGTTCCAGATAAGGTCAAAAACTACATACTCAGATCTTCACCAAACTCTGCAGGGATACATTGTATGTCAAGACACGTGGAAAAAACATACAAAACATAGGATTGGGGACATCAAGATTTTGTTAAATTTTTTTAAGAATTTTCAAATTTTCAGATAGGAGGTTCCATATAAGGTCAAAAACTACATACTCAGATCTTCACCAAACATTGCAGTGATACATTGGATGTCAAGACACGTGGAAAGAACGTACAAAACAAGAGATTGGAGACATCAAGATTTTGGACGAATTTTATAAGAATTTTCAAATTTTCAGATAGGAGGTTCCATATAAGGTCAAAAACTACATACTCAGATCTTCACCAAACATTGCAGGGATACATTGGATGTCAAGACACGTGGAAAAAACGTACAAAACAAGAGATTGGAGACATCAAGATTTTGGACGAATTTTTTAAGAATTTTCAAATTTTCAGATAGGAGGTTCCAGATAAGGTCAAAAACTACATACTCAGATCTTCACCAAACGTTGCAGGGATACCTTGCATGTCAAGACACGTGGAAAAAACGTACAAAACAAGAGATTGGAGACATCAAGATTTTCGACGAATTTTTTAAGAATTTTCAAATTTTCAGATGGGAGGTTCCAGATAAGGTCAAAAACTACATACTCAGATCTTCACCAAACTCTGCAGGGATACATTGGATGTCAAGACACGTGGAAAAAACATACAAAACATAGGATTGGGGACATCAAGATTTTGGTCAAATTTTTTAAGAATTTTCAAATTTTCAGATAGGAGGTTCCAGATGAGGTCAAAAACTACATACTCAGATCTTCACCAAACTTTGCAGGAATACTTTGCATGTCAAGACACGTGGAAAAAACGTACAAAAGAAGAGATTGGAGACATCAAGATTTTGGTCGAATTTTTTAAGAATTTTCAAATTTTCAGATGGGAGGTTCCAGATAAGGTCAAAAACTACATACTCAGATCTTCACCAAACTTTGCAGGGATACATTGGATGTCAAGACACGTGGAAAAAACGTACAAAACAAGAGATTGGAGACATCAAGATTTTCGACGAATTTTTTAAGAATTTTCAAATTTTCAGAAAGGATGTTCCAGATAAGGTCAAAAACAACATACTCAGATCTTCACCAAACTTTGCAGGGATACATTGGATATCAAGACACGTGGAAAAAACGTACAAAACAAGAGATTGGAGACATCAAGATTTTGGACGAATTTTTTAAGAATTTTCAAATTTTCAGATAGGAGGTTCCAGATAAGGTCAAAAACTACATACTCAGATCTTCACCAAACTTTGCAGGGATACATTGGATGTCAAGACACGTGGAAAAAACGTACAAAACAAGAGATTGGGGTCATCAAGATTTTGGACGAATTTTTTAGGAATTTTCAAATTTTCAGATGGGAGGTTCCAGATAGGGTCAAAAACTACATACTCAGATCTTCACCAAACGTTGCAGGGATACTTTGCATGTCAAGACACGTGGAAAAAACGTACAAAACAAAAGATTGGAGACATCAAGATTTTCGACGAATTTTTTAAGAATTTTCAAATTTTCAGATGGGAGGTTCCAGATAAGGTCAAAAACGACATACTCAGATCTTCACCAAACTTTGCATGGATACATTGGATGTCAAGACACGTGGAAAAAACGTACAAAACAAGAGATTGGGGTCATCAAGATTTTGCACGGATTTTTTAGGAATTTTCAAATTTTCAGATGGGAGGTTCCAGATAAGGTCAAAAACTACATACTCAGATCTTCACCAAACTTTGCAGGGATACATTGGATGTCAAGACACGTGGAAAAAACGTACAAAACAAGAGATTGGAGACATCAAGATTTTGGACGAATTTTTTAAGAATTTTCAAATTTTCAGATAGGAGGTTCCATATAAGGTCAAAAACTACATACTCAGATCTTCACCAAACTTTGCATGGATACATTATGTGTCAAGACACGTGGAAAAAACGTACAAAACAAAAGATTGGAGACATCAAGATTTTGGTCGAATTTTTTAAGAATTTTCAAATTTTCAGATGGGAGGTTCCAGATAAGGTCAAAAACTACATACTCAGATCTTCACCAAACTTTGCAGGGATACATTGGATGTCAAGACACGTGGAAAAAACGTACAAAACAAGAGATTGGAGACATCAAGATTTTGGACGAATTTTTTAAGAATTTTTAAATTTTCAGATAGGAGGTTCCATATAAGGTCAAAAACTACATACTCAGATCTTCACCAAACTTTGCATGGATACATTATGTGTCAAGACACGTGGAAAAAACGTACAAAACAAGAGATTGGAGACATCAAGATATTGGTCGAATTTTTTAAGAATTTTCAAATTTTCAGATGGGAGGTTCCAGATAAGGTCAAAAACTACATACTCAGATCTTCACCAAACTTTGCAGGGATACATTGGATGTCAAGACACGTGGAAAAAACGTACAAAACAAGAGATAGGAGACATCAAGATTTTGGACGAATTTTTTAACAATTTTCAAATTTTCAGAAAGGATGTTCCAGATAAGGTCAAAAACAACATACTCAGATCTTCACCAAACTTTGCAGGGATACATTGGATATCAAGACACGTGGAAAAAACGTACAAAACAAGAGATTGGAGACATCAAGATTTTGGACGAATTTTTTAAGAATTTTCAAATTTTCAGATAGGAGGTTCCAGATAAGATCAAAAACTACATACTCAGATCTTCACCAAACTTTGCAGGGATACATTGGATGTCAAGACACGTGGAAAAAAAGTACAAAACAAGAGATTGGGGTCATCAAGATTTTGGACGGATTTTTTAGGAATTTTCAAATTTTCAGATGGGAGGTTCCAGATAAGGTCAAAAACTACATACTCAGATCTTCACCAAACATTGCAGGGATACATTGGATGTCAAGACACGTGGAAAAAACGTACAAAACAAGAGATTGGAGACATCAAGATTTTGGACGAATTTTTTAAGAATTTTCAAATTTTCAGATAGGAGGTTCCAGATGAGGTCAAAAACTACATACTCAGATCTTCACCAAACTTTGCAGGAATACTTTGCATGTCAAGACACGTGGAAAAAACGTACAAAACAAGAGATCGGAGACATCAAGATTTTCGACGAATTTTTTAAAAATTTTAAAATTTTCAGATGGGAGGTTCCAGATAAGGTCAAAAACGACATACTCAGATCTTCACCAAACTTTGCAGGGATCCATTGGAGGTCGAGACACGTGGAAAAAACGTACAAAACAAGAGATTGGAGACATCAAGATTTTGGACGAATTTTTTAAGAATTTTCAAATTTTCAGATAGGAGGTTCCATATAAGGTCAAAAACTACATACTCAGATCTTCACCAAACTTTGCAGGGATACATTGGATGTCAAGACACGTGGAAAAAACGTACAAAACAAGAGATTGGAGACATCAAGATTTTCGACGAATTTTTTAAGAATTTTCAAATTTTCAGAAAGGATGTTCCAGATAAGGTCAAAAACGACATACTCAGATCTTCACCAAACTTTGCAGGGATCCATTGGAGGTCGAGACACGTGGAAAAAACGTACAAAACAAGAGATTGGAGACATCAAGATTTTGGACGAATTTTTGAAGAATTTTCAAATTTTCAGATAGGAGGTTCCAGATAAGGTCTAAAACTACATACTCAGATCTCCACCAAACATTGCAGGAATACATTGGATGTCAAGACACGTGGAAAAAACGTACAAAACAAGAGATTGGAGACATCAAGATTTTCGACGAATTTTTGAAGAATTTTCAAATTTTCAGATAGGAGGTTCCAGATAAGGTCAAAAACTACATACTCAGATCTTCACCAAACGTTGCAGGGATACTTTGCATGTCAAGACACGTGGAAAAAACGTACAAAACAAAAGATTGGAGACATCAAGATTTTCGACGAATTTTTTAAGAATTTTCAAATTTTCAGATGGGAGGTTCCAGATAAGGTCAAAAACGACATACTCAGATCTTCACCAAACTTTGCATGGATACATTGGATGTCAAGACACGTGGAAAAAACGTACAAAACAAGAGATTGGAGACATCAAGATTTTGGACGATTTTTTTAAGAATTCTCAAATTTTCAGAAAGGAGGTTCCATATAAGGTCAAAAACTACATACTCAGATCTTCACCAAACTTTGCAGGGATACTTTGGATGTCAAGACACGTGGAAAAAACGTACAAAACAAGAGATTGGGGTCATCAAGATTTTGGACGAATTTTTTAAGAATTTTCAAATTTTCAGATGGGAGGTTCAATATAAGGTCAAAAACTACATACTCAGATCTTCACCAAACTTTGCATGGATACATTGGATGTCAAGACACGTGGAAAAAACATACAAAACATAGGATTCGGAACATCAAGATTTTGGTCGAATTTTTTAAGAATTTTCAAATTTTCAGATAGGAGGTTCCATATAAGGTCAAAAACTACATACTCAGATCTTCACCAAACATTGCAGGAATACATTGGATGTCAAGACACGTGGAAAAAACGTACAAAACAAGAGATTGGGGTCATCAAGATTTTGAACGGATTTTTTAGGAATTTTCAAATTTTCAGATGGGAGGTTCCAGATAAGGTCAAAAACTACATACTCAGATCTTCACCAAACTTTGCAGGGATACATTGGATGTCAAGACACGTGGAAAAAACGTACAAAACAAGAGATTGGAGACATCAAGATTTTGGACGAATTTTTTAAGAATTTTCAAATTTTCAGATAGGAGGTTCCATATAAGGTCAAAAACTACATACTCAGATCTTCACCAAACTTTGCATGGATACATTATGTGTCAAGAAACGTGGAAAAAACGTACAAAACAAAAGATTGGAGACATCAAGATTTTGGTCGAATTTTTTAAGAATTTTCAAATTTTCAGATGGGAGGTTCCAGATAAGGTCAAAAACTACATACTCAGATCTTCACCAAACTTTGCAGGGATACATTGGATGTCAAGACACGTGGAAAAAACGTACAAAAAAGAGATTGGAGACATCAAGATTTTGGACGAATTTTTTAACAATTTTCAATTTTTCAGAAAGGATGTTCCAGATAAGGTCAAAAACGACATACTCAGATCTTCACCAAACTTTGCAGGGATACATTGGATATCAAGACACGTGGAAAAAACGTACAAAACAAGAGATTGGAGACATCAAGATTTTGGACGAATTTTTTAAGAATTTTCAAATTTTCAGATAGGAGGTTCCAGATAAGGTCAAAAACTACATACTCAGATCTTCACCAAACTTTGCAGGGATACATTGGATGTCAAGACACGTGGAAAAAACGTACAAAACAAGAGATTGGGGTCATCAAGATTTTGGACGGATTTTTTAGGAATTTTCAAATTTTCAGATGGGAGGTTCCAGATAAGGTCAAAAACTACATACTCAGATCTTCACCAAACTTTGCAGGAATACTTTGCATGTCAAGACACGTGGAAAAAACGTACAAAACAAGAGATCGGAGACATCAAGATTTTCGACGAATTTTTTAAGAATTTTCAAATTTTCAGATGGGAGGTTCCAGATAAGGTCAAGAACGACATACTCAGATCTTCACCAAACTTTGCATGGATACATTGGATGTCAAGACACGTGGAAAAAACATACAAAACATAGGATTGGTGACATCAAGATTTTGGACGAATTTTTTAAGAATTTTCAAATTTTCAGATAGGAGGTTCCATATAAGGTCAAAAACTACATACTCAGATCTTCACCAAACTTTGCAGGGATACATTGGATGTCAAGACACGTGGAAAAAACGTACAAAACAAGAGATTGGAGACATCAAGATTATGGACGAATTTTTTGAGAATTTTCAAATTTTCAGAAAGGAGGTTCCATATAAGGTCAAAAACTACATACTCAGATCTTCACCAAACTTTGCAGGGATACATTGGATGTCAAGACACGTGGAAAAAACGTACAAAACAAGAGATTGGAGACATCAAGATTTTCGACGAATTTTTTAAGAATTTTCAAATTTTCAGAAAGGATGTTCCAGATAAGGTCGAAAACGACATACTCAGATCTTCACCAAACTCTGCAGGGATACATTGGAGGTCGAGACACGTGGAAAAAACGTACAAAACAAGAGATTGGAGACATCAAGATTTTGGACGAATTTTTGAAGAATTTTCAAATTTTCTGATTGGAGGTCCCAGATAAGGTCAAAAACTACATACTCAGATCTCCACCAAACATTGCAGGGATACATTGGATGTCAAGACACGTGGAAAAAACGTACAAAACAAGAGATTGGAGACATCAAGATTTTCGACGAATTTTTGAAGAATTTTCATATTTTCAGATAGGAGGTTCCAGATAAGGTCAAAAACTACATACTCAGATCTTCACCAAACGTTGCAGGGATACTTTGCATGTCAAGACACGTGGAAAAAACGTACAAAACAAGAGATTGGAGACATCAAGATTTTCGACGAATTTTTAAGAATTTCAAATTTTCAGATGGGAGGTTCCAGATAAGGTCAAAAACGCCATACTCAGATCTTCACCAAACTTTGCATGGATACATTGGATGTCAAGACACGTGGAAAAAACGTACAAAACAAGAGATTGGGGTCATCAAGATTTTGCACGGATTTTTTAGGAATTTTCAAATTTTCAGATGGGAGGTTCCAGATAAGGTCAAAAACTACATACTCAGATCTTCACCAAACTTTGCAGGGATACATTGGATGTCAAGACACGTGGAAAAAACGTACAAAACAAGAGATTGGAGACATCAAGATTTTGGCCGAATTTTTAAGAATTTTCAAATTTTCAGATAGGAGGTTCCATATAAGGTCAAAACCTACATACTCAGATCTTCACCAAACTTTGCAGGAATACTTTGCATGTCAAGACACGTGGAAAAAACGTACAAAACAAGAGATCGGAGACATCAAGATTTTCGACGAATTTTTTAAGAATTTTCAAATTTTCAGATGGGAGGTTCCAGATAAGGTCAAAAACGACATACTCAGATCTTCACCAAACTTTGCATGGATACATTGGATGTCAAGACACGTGGAAAAAACATACAAAACATAGGATTGGTGACATCAAGATTTTGGACGAATTTTTTAAGAATTTTCAAATTTTCAGATAGGAGGTTCCATATAAGGTCAAAAACTACATACTCAGATCTTCACCAAACTTTGCAGGGATACATTGGATGTCAAGACACGTGGAAAAAACGTACAAAACAAGAGATTGGAGACATCAAGATTATGGACGAATTTTTTGAGAATTTTCAAATTTTCAGAAAGGAGGTTCCATATAAGGTCAAAAACTACATACTCAGATCTTCACCAAACTTTGCAGGGATACATTGGATGTCAAGACACGTGGAAAAAACGTACAAAACAAGAGATTGGAGACATCAAGATTTTCGACGAATTTTTTAAGAATTTTCAAATTTTCAGAAAGGATGTTCCAGATAAGGTCAAAAACGACATACTCAGATCTTCACCAAACTTTGCAGGGATACATTGGAGGTCGAGACACGTGGAAAAAACGTACAAAACAAGAGATTGGAGACATCAAGATTTTGGACGAATTTTTGAAGAATTTTCAAATTTTCTGATAGGAGGTCCCAGATAAGGTCAAAAACTACATACTCAGATCTCCACCAAACATTGCAGGGATACATTGGATGTCAAGACACGTGGAAAAAACGTACAAAACAAGAGATTGGAGACATCAAGATTTTCGACGAATTTTTGAAGAATTTTCAAATTTTCAGATAGGAGGTTCCAGATAAGGTCAAAAACTACATACTCAGATCTTCACCAAACGTTGCAGGGATACTTTGCATGTCAAGACACGTGGAAAAAACGTACAAAACAAGAGATTGGAGACATCAAGATTTTGGAGGGATTTTTTAGGAATTTTCATATTTTCAGATGGGAGGTTCCAGATAAGGTCAAAAACTACATACTCAGATCTTCACCAAACATTGCAGGGATACATTGGATGTCAAGACACGTGGAAAAAACGTACAAAACAAGAGATTGGAGACATCAAAATTTTGGACGAATTTTTTAAGAATTATCAAATTTTCAGATAGGAGGTTCCAGATGAGGTCAAAAACTACATACTCAGATCTTCACCAAACTTTGCAGGAATACTTTGCATGTCAAGACACGTGGAAAAAACGTACAAAACAAGAGATTGGAGACATCAAGATTTTGGACGATTTTTTTAAGAATTCTCAAATTTTCAGAAAGGAGGTTCCATATAAGGTCAAAAACTACATACTCAGATCTTCACCAAACTTTGCAGGGATACTTTGGATGTCAAGACACGTGGAAAAAACGTACAAAACAAGAGATTGGGGTCATCAAGATTTTGGACGAATTTTTTAAGAATTTTCAAATTTTCAGATGGGAGGTTCAATATAAGGTCAAAAACTACATACTCAGATCTTCACCAAACTTTGCATGGATACATTGGATGTCAAGACACGTGGAAAAAACATACAAAACATAGGATTCGGAACATCAAGATTTTGGTCGAATTTTTTAAGAATTTTCAAATTTTCAGATAGGAGGTTCCATATAAGGTCAAAAACTACATACTCAGATCTTCACCAAACATTGCAGGAATACATTGGATGTCAAGACACGTGGAAAAAACGTACAAAACAAGAGATTGGGGTCATCAAGATTTTGAACGGATTTTTTAGGAATTTTCAAATTTTCAGATGGGAGGTTCCAGATAAGGTCAAAAACTACATACTCAGATCTTCACCAAACTTTGCAGGGATACATTGGATGTCAAGACACGTGGAAAAAACGTACAAAACAAGAGATTGGAGACATCAAGATTTTGGACGAATTTTTTAAGAATTTTCAAATTTTCAGATAGGAGGTTCCATATAAGGTCAAAAACTACATACTCAGATCTTCACCAAACTTTGCATGGATACATTATGTGTCAAGAAACGTGGAAAAAACGTACAAAACAAAAGATTGGAGACATCAAGATTTTGGTCGAATTTTTTAAGAATTTTCAAATTTTCAGATGGGAGGTTCCAGATAAGGTCAAAAACTACATACTCAGATCTTCACCAAACTTTGCAGGGATACATTGGATGTCAAGACACGTGGAAAAAACGTACAAAAAAGAGATTGGAGACATCAAGATTTTGGACGAATTTTTTAACAATTTTCAATTTTTCAGAAAGGATGTTCCAGATAAGGTCAAAAACGACATACTCAGATCTTCACCAAACTTTGCAGGGATACATTGGATATCAAGACACGTGGAAAAAACGTACAAAACAAGAGATTGGAGACATCAAGATTTTGGACGAATTTTTTAAGAATTTTCAAATTTTCAGATAGGAGGTTCCAGATAAGGTCAAAAACTACATACTCAGATCTTCACCAAACTTTGCAGGGATACATTGGATGTCAAGACACGTGGAAAAAACGTACAAAACAAGAGATTGGGGTCATCAAGATTTTGGACGGATTTTTTAGGAATTTTCAAATTTTCAGATGGGAGGTTCCAGATAAGGTCAAAAACTACATACTCAGATCTTCACCAAACTTTGCAGGAATACTTTGCATGTCAAGACACGTGGAAAAAACGTACAAAACAAGAGATCGGAGACATCAAGATTTTCGACGAATTTTTTAAGAATTTTCAAATTTTCAGATGGGAGGTTCCAGATAAGGTCAAGAACGACATACTCAGATCTTCACCAAACTTTGCATGGATACATTGGATGTCAAGACACGTGGAAAAAACATACAAAACATAGGATTGGTGACATCAAGATTTTGGACGAATTTTTTAAGAATTTTCAAATTTTCAGATAGGAGGTTCCATATAAGGTCAAAAACTACATACTCAGATCTTCACCAAACTTTGCAGGGATACATTGGATGTCAAGACACGTGGAAAAAACGTACAAAACAAGAGATTGGAGACATCAAGATTATGGACGAATTTTTTGAGAATTTTCAAATTTTCAGAAAGGAGGTTCCATATAAGGTCAAAAACTACATACTCAGATCTTCACCAAACTTTGCAGGGATACATTGGATGTCAAGACACGTGGAAAAAACGTACAAAACAAGAGATTGGAGACATCAAGATTTTCGACGAATTTTTTAAGAATTTTCAAATTTTCAGAAAGGATGTTCCAGATAAGGTCGAAAACGACATACTCAGATCTTCACCAAACTCTGCAGGGATACATTGGAGGTCGAGACACGTGGAAAAAACGTACAAAACAAGAGATTGGAGACATCAAGATTTTGGACGAATTTTTGAAGAATTTTCAAATTTTCTGATTGGAGGTCCCAGATAAGGTCAAAAACTACATACTCAGATCTCCACCAAACATTGCAGGGATACATTGGATGTCAAGACACGTGGAAAAAACGTACAAAACAAGAGATTGGAGACATCAAGATTTTCGACGAATTTTTGAAGAATTTTCATATTTTCAGATAGGAGGTTCCAGATAAGGTCAAAAACTACATACTCAGATCTTCACCAAACGTTGCAGGGATACTTTGCATGTCAAGACACGTGGAAAAAACGTACAAAACAAGAGATTGGAGACATCAAGATTTTCGACGAATTTTTTAAGAATTTTCAAATTTTCAGATGGGAGGTTCCAGATAAGGTCAAAAACGCCATACTCAGATCTTCACCAAACTTTGCATGGATACATTGGATGTCAAGACACGTGGAAAAAACGTACAAAACAAGAGATTGGGGTCATCAAGATTTTGCACGGATTTTTTAGGAATTTTCAAATTTTCAGATGGGAGGTTCCAGATAAGGTCAAAAACTACATACTCAGATCTTCACCAAACTTTGCAGGGATACATTGGATGTCAAGACACGTGGAAAAAACGTACAAAACAAGAGATTGGAGACATCAAGATTTTGGCCGAATTTTTTAAGAATTTTCAAATTTTCAGATAGGAGGTTCCATATAAGGTCAAAACCTACATACTCAGATCTTCACCAAACTTTGCAGGAATACTTTGCATGTCAAGACACGTGGAAAAAACGTACAAAACAAGAGATCGGAGACATCAAGATTTTCGACGAATTTTTTAAGAATTTTCAAATTTTCAGATGGGAGGTTCCAGATAAGGTCAAAAACGACATACTCAGATCTTCACCAAACTTTGCATGGATACATTGGATGTCAAGACACGTGGAAAAAACATACAAAACATAGGATTGGTGACATCAAGATTTTGGACGAATTTTTTAAGAATTTTCAAATTTTCAGATAGGAGGTTCCATATAAGGTCAAAAACTACATACTCAGATCTTCACCAAACTTTGCAGGGATACATTGGATGTCAAGACACGTGGAAAAAACGTACAAAACAAGAGATTGGAGACATCAAGATTATGGACGAATTTTTTGAGAATTTTCAAATTTTCAGAAAGGAGGTTCCATATAAGGTCAAAAACTACATACTCAGATCTTCACCAAACTTTGCAGGGATACATTGGATGTCAAGACACGTGGAAAAAACGTACAAAACAAGAGATTGGAGACATCAAGATTTTCGACGAATTTTTTAAGAATTTTCAAATTTTCAGAAAGGATGTTCCAGATAAGGTCAAAAACGACATACTCAGATCTTCACCAAACTTTGCAGGGATACATTGGAGGTCGAGACACGTGGAAAAAACGTACAAAACAAGAGATTGGAGACATCAAGATTTTGGACGAATTTTTGAAGAATTTTCAAATTTTCTGATAGGAGGTCCCAGATAAGGTCAAAAACTACATACTCAGATCTCCACCAAACATTGCAGGGATACATTGGATGTCAAGACACGTGGAAAAAACGTACAAAACAAGAGATTGGAGACATCAAGATTTTCGACGAATTTTTGAAGAATTTTCAAATTTTCAGATAGGAGGTTCCAGATAAGGTCAAAAACTACATACTCAGATCTTCACCAAACGTTGCAGGGATACTTTGCATGTCAAGACACGTGGAAAAAACGTACAAAACAAGAGATTGGAGACATCAAGATTTTGGAGGGATTTTTTAGGAATTTTCATATTTTCAGATGGGAGGTTCCAGATAAGGTCAAAAACTACATACTCAGATCTTCACCAAACATTGCAGGGATACATTGGATGTCAAGACACGTGGAAAAAACGTACAAAACAAGAGATTGGAGACATCAAAATTTTGGACGAATTTTTTAAGAATTATCAAATTTTCAGATAGGAGGTTCCAGATGAGGTCAAAAACTACATACTCAGATCTTCACCAAACTTTGCAGGAATACTTTGCATGTCAAGACACGTGGAAAAAACGTACAAAACAAGAGATTGGAGACATCAAGATTTTCGACGAATTTTTTAAGAATTTTCAAATTTTCAGATGGGAGGTTCCAGATAAGGTCAAAAACGACATACTCAGATCTTCACCAAACTTTGCATGGATACATTGGATGTCAAGACACGTGGAAAAAACATACAAAACATAGGATTGGTGACATCAAGATTTTGGACGAATTTTTTAAGAATTTTCAAATTTTCAGATAGGAGGTTCCATATAAGGTCAAAAACTACATACTCAGATCTTCACCAAACTTTGCAGGGATACATTGGATGTCAAGACACGTGGAAAAAACGTACAAAACAAGAGATTGGAGACATCAAGATTATGGACGAATTTTTTGAGAATTTTCAAATTTTCAGAAAGGAGGTTCCATATAAGGTCAAAAACTACATACTCAGATCTTCACCAAACTTTGCAGGGATACATTGGATGTCAAGACACGTGGAAAAAACGTACAAAACAAGAGATTGGAGACATCAAGATTTTCGACGAATTTTTTAAGAATTTTCAAATTTTCAGAAAGGATGTTCCAGATAAGGTCAAAAACGACATACTCAGATCTTCACCAAACTTTGCAGGGATACATTGGAGGTCGAGACACGTGGAAAAAACGTACAAAACAAGAGATTGGAGACATCAAGATTTTGGACGAATTTTTGAAGAATTTTCAAATTTTCTGATAGGAGGTCCCAGATAAGGTCAAAAACTACATACTCAGATCTCCACCAAACATTGCAGGGATACATTGGATGTCAAGACACGTGGAAAAAACGTACAAAACAAGAGATTGGAGACATCAAGATTTTCGACGAATTTTTGAAGAATTTTCAAATTTTCAGATAGGAGGTTCCAGATAAGGTCAAAAACTACATACTCAGATCTTCACCAAACGTTGCAGGGATACTTTGCATGTCAAGACACGTGGAAAAAACGTACAAAACAAGAGATTGGAGACATCAAGATTTTCGACGAATTTTTTAAGAATTTTCAAATTTTCAGATGGGAGGTTCCAGATAAGGTCAAAAACGACATACTCTGATCTTCACCAAACTTTGCATGGATACATTGGATGTCAAGACACGTGGAAAAAACGTACAAAACAAGAGATTGGGGTCATCAAGATTTTGCACGGATTTTTTAGGAATTTTCAAATTTTCAGATGGGAGGTTCCAGATAAGGTCAAAAACTACATACTCAGATCTTCACCAAACTTTGCAGGGATACATTGGATGTCAAGACAAGTGGAAAAAACGTACAAAACAAGAGATTGGAGACATCAAGATTTTGGACGAATTTTTTAAGAATTTTCAAATTTTCAGATAGGAGGTTCCATATAAGGTCAAAAACTACATACTCAGATCTTCACCAAACTTTGCATGGATACATTATGTGTCAAGACACGTTGAAAAAACGTACAAAAGAAAAGATTGGAGACATCAAGATTTTGGTCGAATTTTTTAAGAATTTTCAAATTTTCAGATGGGAGGTTCCAGATAAGGTCAAAAACTACATACTCAGATCTTCACCAAACTTTGCAGGGATACATTGGATGTCAAGACACGTGGAAAAAACGTACAAAAAAGAGATTGGAGACATCAAGATTTTGGACGAATTTTTTAACAATTTTCAAATTTTCAGAAAGGATGTTCCAGATAAGGTCAAAAACGACATACTCAGATCTTCACCAAACTTTGCAGGGATACATTGGATATCAAGACACGTGGAAAAAACGTACAAAACAAGAGATTGGAGACATCAAGATTTTGGAAGAATTTTTTAAGAATTTTCAAATTTTCAGATAGGAGGTTCCAGATAAGGTCAAAAACTACATACTCAGATCTTCACCAAACTTTGCAGGGATACATTGGATGTCAAGACACGTGGAAAAAACGTACAAAACAAGAGATTGGGGTCATCAAGATTTTGGACGGATTTTTTAGGAATTTTCAAATTTTCAGATGGGAGGTTCCAGATAAGGTCAAAAACTACATACTCAGATCTTCACCAAACATTGCAGGGATACATTGGATGTCAAGACACGTGCAAAAACGTACAAAACAAGAGATTGGAGACATCAAAATTTTGGACGAATTTTTTAAGAATTTTCAAATTTTCAGATAGGAGGTTCCAGATGAAGTCAAAAACTACATACTCAGATCTTCACCAAACTTTGCAGGAATACTTTGCATGTCAAGACACGTGGAAAAAACGTACAAAACAAGAGATCGGAAACATCAAGATTTTCGACGAATTTTTTAAGAATTTTCAAATTTTCAGATGGGAGGTTCCAGATAAGGTCAAAAACGACATACTCAGATCTTCACCAAACTTTGCATGGATACATTGGATGTCAAGACACGTGGAAAAAACATACAAAACATAGGATTGGTGACATCAAGATTTTGGACGAATTTTTTAAGAATTTTCAAATTTTCAGATAGGAGGTTCCATATAAGGTCAAAAACTACATACTCAGATCTTCACCAAACTTTGCAGGGATACATTGGAGGTCGAGACACGTGGAAAAAAAGTACAAAACAAGAGATTTGGGTCATCAAGATTTTCGACGAATTTTTTAAGAATTTTCAAATTTTCAGAAAGGATGTTCCAGATAAGGTCAAAAACGACATACTCAGATCTTCACCAAACTTTGCAGGGATCCATTGGAGGTCGAGACACGTGGAAAAAACGTACAAAACAAGAGATTGGAGACATCAAGATTTTGGACGAATTTTTGAAGAATTTTCAAATTTTCAGATAGGAGGTTCCAGATAAGGTCTAAAACTACATACTCAGATCTCCACCAAACATTGCAGGAATACATTGGATGTCAAGACACGTGGAAAAAACGTACAAAACAAGAGATTGGAGACATCAAGATTTTCGACGAATTTTTGAAGAATTTTCAAATTTTCAGATAGGAGGTTCCAGATAAGGTCAAAAACTACATACTCAGATCTTCACCAAACGTTGCAGGGATACTTTGCATGTCAAGACACGTGGAAAAAACGTACAAAACAAAAGATTGGAGACATCAAGATTTTCGACGAATTTTTTAAGAATTTTCAAATTTTCAGATGGGAGGTTCCAGATAAGGTCAAAAACGACATACTCAGATCTTCACCAAACTTTGCATGGATACATTGGATGTCAAGACACGTGGAAAAAACGTACAAAACAAGAGATTGGAGACATCAAGATTTTGGACGAATTTTTTAAGAATTCTCAAATTTTCAGAAAGGAGGTTCCATATAAGGTCAAAAACTACATACTCAGATCTTCACCAAACTTTGCAGGGATACTTTGGATGTCAAGACACGTGGAAAAAACGTACAAAACAAGAGATTGGGGTCATCAAGATTTTGGACGAATTTTTTAAGAATTTTCAAATTTTCAGATGGGAGGTTCAATATAAGGTCAAAAACTACATACTCAGATCTTCACCAAACTTTGCATGGATACATTTGATGTCAAGACACGTGGAAAAAACGTACAAAACAAGAGATTGGGGTCATCAAGATTTTGGACGGATTTTTTAGGAATTTTCAAATTTTCAGATGGGAGGTTCCAGATAAGGTCAAAAACTACATACTCAGATCTTCACCAAACATTGCAGGGATACATTGGATGTCAAGACACGTGGAAAAAACGTACAAAACAAGAGATTGGAGACATCAAGATTTTGGACGAATTTTTTAAGAATTTTCAAATTTTCAGATAGGAGGTTCCAGATGAGGTCAAAAACTACATACTCAGTTCTTCACCAAACTTTGCAGGAATACTTTGCATGTCAAGACACGTGGAAAAAACGTACAAAACAAGAGATCGGAGACATCAAGATTTTCGACGAATTTTTTAAGAATTTTCAAATTTTCAGATGGGAGGTTCCAGATAAGGTCAAAAACGACATACTCAGATCTTCACCAAACTTTGCATGGATACATTGGATGTCAAGACACGTGGAAAAACATACAAAACATAGGATTGGTGACATCAAGATTTTCGACGAATTTTTTAAGAATTTTCAAATTTTCAGATAGGAGGTTCCGTATAAGGTCAAAAACTACATGCTCAGATCTTCACCAAACTTTGCAGGGATACATTGGATGTCAAGACACGTGGAAAAAACGTACAAAACAAGAGATTGGAGACATCAAGATTATGGACGAATTTTTTGAGAATTTTCAAATTTTCAGAAAGGAGGTTCCATATAAGGTCAAAAACTACATACTCAGATCTTCACCAAACTTTGCAGGGATACATTGGATGTCAAGAAACGTGGAAAAAACGTACAAAACAAGAGATTGGAGACATCAAGATTTTCGACGAATTTTTTAAGAATTTTCAAATTTTCAGAAAGGATGTTCCAGATAAGGTCAAAAACGACATACTCAGATCTCCACTAACTTTGCAGGGATACATTGGAGGTCGAGAAACGTGGAAAAAACGTACAAAACAAGAGATTGGAGACATCAAGATTTTGGACGAATTTTTGAAGAATTTTCAAATTTTCAGATAGGAGGTTCCAGATAAGGTCAAAAACTACATACTCAGATCTCCACCAAACATTGCAGGGATACATTGGATGTCAAGACACGTGGAAAAAACGTACAAAGCAAGAGATTGGAGACATCAAGATTTTCGACGAATTTTTGAAGAATTTTCAAATTTTCAGATAGGAGGTTCCAGATAAGGTCAAAAACTACATACTCAGATCTTCACCAAACGTTGCAGGGATACTTTGCTTGTCAAGACACGTGGAAAAAACGTACAAAACAAGAGATTGGAGACATCAAGATTTTCGACGAATTTTTTAAGAATTTTCAAATTTTCGGATGGGAGGTTCCAGATAAGGTCAAAAACGACATACTCAGATCTTCACCAAACTTTGCATGGATACATTGGATGTCAAGACACGTGGAAAAAACGTACAAAACAAGAGATTGGAGACATCAAGATTTTGGACGAATTTTTTAAGAATTCTCAAATTTTCAGAAAGGAGGTTCCATATAAGGTCAAAAACTACATACTCAGATCTTCACCAAACTTTGCAGGGATACATTGGATGTCAAGACACGTGGAAAAAACGTACAAAACAAGAGATTGGGGTCTTCAAGATTTTGGACGAATTTTTTAAGAATTTTCAAATTTTCAGAAAGGAGGTTCCATATAAGGTCAAAAACTACATACTCAGATCTTCACCAAACTTTGCTTGGATACATTGAATGTCAAGACACGTGGAAAAATCGTACAAAACAAGAGATTGTGGTCATCAAGATTTTGGACGGATTTTTTAGGAATTTTCAAATTTTCAGATGGGAGGTTCCAGATAAGGTCAAAAACTACATACTCAGATCTTCACCAAACTTTGCAGGGATACATTGGATGTCAAGACACGTGGAAAAAACGTACAAAACAAGAGATTGGAGACATCAAGATTTTCGACGAATTTTTTAAGAATTTTCAAATTTTCAGATAGGAGGTTCCATATAAGGTCAAAAACTACATACTCAGATCTTCACCAAACTTTGCATGGATACATTATGTGTCAAGACACGTGGAAAAAACGTACAAAACAAGAGATTGGAGACATCAAGATTTTGGTCGAATTTTTTAAAAATTTTCAAATTTTCAGATGGGAGGTTCCAGATAAGGTCAAAAACTACATACTCAGATCTTCACCAAACTTTGCAGGGATACATTGGATGTCAAGACACGTGGAAAAAACGTACAAAACAAGAGATAGGAGACATCAAGATTTTGGACGAATTTTTTAACAATTTTCAAATTTTCAGAAAGGATGTTCCAGATAAGGTCAAAAACGACATACTCAGATCTTCACCAAACTTTGCAGGGATACATTGGATATCAAGACACGTGGAAAAAACGTACAAAACAAGAGATTGGAGACATCAAGATTTTGGACGAATTTTTTAAGAATTTTCAAATTTTCAGATAGGAGGTTCCAGATAAGGCCAAAAACTACATACTCAGATCTTCACCAAACTTTGCAGGGATACATTGGATGTCAAGACACGTGGAAAAAACGTACAAAACAAGAGATTGGAGACATCAAGATTTTGGACGAATTTTTTAAGAATTTTCAAATTTTCAGATAGGAGGTTCCAGATGAGGTCAAAAACTACATACTCAGATCTTCACCAAACTTTGCAGGAATACTTTGCATGTCAAGACACGTGGAAAAAACGTACAAAACAAGAGATCGGAGACATCAAGATTTTCGACGAATTTTTTAAGAATTTTCAAATTTTCAGATGGGAGGTTCCAGATAAGGTCAAAAACGACATACTCAGATCTTCACCAAACTTTGCAGGGATCCATTGGAGGTCGAGACACGTGGAAAAAACGTACAAAACAAGAGATTGGAGACATCAAGATTTTGGACGAATTTTTTAAGAATTTTCAAATTTTCAGATAGGAGGTTCCATATAAGGTCAAAAACTACATACTCAGATCTTCACCAAACTTTGCAGGGATACATTGGATGTCAAGACACGTGGAAAAAACGTACAAAACAAGAGATTGGAGACATCAAGATTTTGGACGATTTTTTTAAAAATTTTCAAATTTTCAGAAATGCGGTTCCAGATAAGATCAAAAACTACATACTCAGATCTTCACCAAACTTTGCAGGGATACATTGGATGTCAAGACACGTGGAAAAAACGTACAAAACAAGAGATTCGGGTCAACAAGATTTTGGACGGATTTTTTAGGAATTTTCAAATTTTCAGATGGGAGGTTCCAGATAAGGTCAAAAACTACATACTCAGATCTTCACCAAACTCTGCAGGGATACATTGTATGTCAAGACACGTGGAAAAAACATACAAAACATAGGATTGGGGACATCAAGATTTTGTTAAATTCTTTTAAGAATTTTCAAATTTTCAGATAGGAGGTTCCATATAAGGTCAAAAACTACATACTCAGATCTTCACCAAACATTGCAGGGATACATTGGATGTCAAGACACGTGGAAAGAACGTACAAAACAAGAGATTGGAGACATCAAGATTTTGGACGAATTTTTTAAGAATTTTCAAATTTTCAGATAGGAGGCTCCATATAAGGTCAAAAACTACATACTCAGATCTTCACCAAACATTGCAGGGATACATTGGATGTCAAGACACGTGGAAAAAACGTACAAAACAAGAGATTGGAGACATCAAGATTTTGGACGAATTTTTTAAGAATTTTCAAATTTTCAGATAGGAGGTTCCAGATAAGGTCAAAAACTACATACTCAGATCTTCACCAAACGTTGCAGGGATACTTTGCATGTCAAGACACGTGGAAAAAACGTACAAAACAAGAGATTGGAGACATCAAGATTTTCGACGAATTTTTTAAGAATTTTCAAATTTTCAGATGGGAGGTTCCAGATAAGGTCAAAAACTACATACTCAGATCTTCACCAAACTTTGCAGGGATACATTGGATGTCAAGACACGTGGAAAAAACGTACAAAACAAGAGATAGGAGACATCAAGATTTTGGACGAATTTTTTAACAATTTTCAAATTTTCAGAAAGGATGTTCCAGATAAGGTCAAAAACGACGTACTCAGATCTTCACCAAACTTTGCAGGGATACATTGGATATCAAGACACGTGGAAAAAACGTACAAAACAAGAGATGGAGACATCAAGATTTTGGACGAATTTTTTAAGAATTTTCAAATTTTCAGATAGGAGGTTCCAGATAAGGTCAAAAACTACATACTCAGATCTTCACCAAACTTTGCAGGGATACATTGGATGTCAAGACACGTGGAAAAAACGTACAAAACAAGAGATTAAAGACATCAAGATTTTGGACGAATTTTTTAAGAATTCTCAAATTTTCAGAAAGGAGGTTCCATATAAGGTCAAAAACTACATACTCAGATCTTCACCAAACTTTGCAGGGATACTTTGGATGTCAAGACACGTGGAAAAAACGTACAAAACAAGAGATTCGGGTCATCAAGATTTTGGACGAATTTTTTAAGAATTTTCAAATTTTCAGATGGGAGGTTCAATATAAGGTCAAAAACTACATACTCAGATCTTCACCAAACTTTGCATGGATACATTGGATGTCAAGACACGTGGAAAAAACATACAAAACATAGGATTCGGAACATCAAGATTTTGGTCGAATTTTTTAAGAATTTTCAAATTTTCAGATAGGAGGTTCCATATAAGGTCAAAAACTACATACTCAGATCTTCACCAAACATTGCAGGAATACATTGGATGTCAAGACACGTGGAAAAAACGTACAAAACAAGAGATTGGGGTCATCAAGATTTTGCACGGATTTTTTAGGAATTTTCAAATTTTCAGATGGGAGGTTCCAGATAAGGTCAAAAACTACATACTCAGATCTTCACCAAACTTTGCAGGGATACATTGGATGTCAAGACACGTGGAAAAAACGTACAAAACAAGAGATTGGAGACATCAAGATTTTGGACGAATTTTTTAAGAATTTTCAAATTTTCAGATAGGAGGTTCCATATAAGGTCAAAAACTACATACTCAGATCTTCACCAAACTTTGCATGGATACATTATGTGTCAAGACACGTGGAAAAAACGTACAAAACAAAAGATTGGAGACATCAAGATATTGGTCGAATTTTTTAAGAATTTTCAAATTTTCAGATGGGAGGTTCCAGATAAGGTCAAAAACTACATACTCAGATCTTCACCAAACTTTGCAGGGATACATTGGATGTCAAGACACGTGGAAAAAACGTACAAAACAAGAGATAGGAGACATCAAGATTTTGGACGAATTTTTTAACAATTTTCAAATTTTCAGAAAGGATGTTCCAGATAAGGTCAAAAACAACATACTCAGATCTTCACCAAACTTTGCAGGGATACATTGGATATCAAGACACGTGGAAAAAACGTACAAAACAAGAGATTGGAGACATCAAGATTTTGGACGAATTTTTTAAGAATTTTCAAATTTTCAGATAGGAGGTTCCAGATAAGATCAAAAACTACATACTCAGATCTTCACCAAACTTTGCAGGGATACATTGGATGTCAAGACACGTGGAAAAAAAGTACAAAACAAGAGATTGGGGTCATCAAGATTTTGGACGGATTTTTTAGGAATTTTCAAATTTTCAGATAGGAGGTTCCAGATGAGGTCAAAAACTACATACTCAGATCTTCACCAAACTTTGCAGGAATACTTTGCATGTCAAGACACGTGGAAAAAACGTACAAAACAAGAGATCGGAGACATCAAGATTTTCGACGAATTTTTTAAGAATTTTCAAATTTTCAGATGGGAGGTTCCAGACAAGGTCAAAAACGACATACTCAGATCTTCACCAAACTTTGCAGGGATCCATTGGAGGTCGAGACACGTGGAAAAAACGTACAAAACAAGAGATTGGAGACATCAAGATTTTGGACGAATTTTTTAAGAATTTTCAAATTTTCAGATAGGAGGTTCCATATAAGGTCAAAAACTACATACTCAGATCTTCACCAAACTTTGCAGGGATACATTGGATGTCAAGACACGTGGAAAAAACGTACAAAACAAGAGATTGGAGACATCAAGATTTTCGACGAATTTTTTAAGAATTTTCAAATTTTCAGAAAGGATGTTCCAGATAAGGTCAAAAACGACATACTCAGATCTTCACCAAACTTTGCAGGGATCCATTAGAGGTCGAGACACGTGGAAAAAACGTACAAAACAAGAGATTGGAGACATCAAGATTTTGGACGAATTTTTGAAGAATTTTCAAATTTTCAGATAGGAGGTTCCAGATAAGGTCTAAAACTACATACTCAGATCTCCACCAAACATTGCAGGAATACATTGGATGTCAAGACACGTGGAAAAAACGTACAAAACATGAGATTGGAGACATCAAGATTTTCGACGAATTTTTGAAGAATTTTCAAATTTTCAGATAGGAGGTTCCAGATAAGGTCAAAAACTACATACTCAGATCTTCACCAAACGTTGAAGGGATACTTTGCATGTCAAGACACGTGGAAAAAACGTACAAAACAAAAGATTGGAGACATCAAGATTTTCGACGAATTTTTTAAGAATTTTCAAATTTTCAGATGGGAGGTTCCAGATAAAGTCAAAAACGACATACTCAGATCTTCACCAAACTTTGCATGGATACATTGGATGTCAAGACATGTGGAAAAAACGTACAAAACAAGAGATTGGAGACATCAAGATTTTGGACGAATTTTTTAAGAATTCTCAAATTTTCAGAAAGGAGGTTCCATATAAGGTCAAAAACTACATACTCAGATCTTCACCAAACTTTGCAGGGATACTTTGGATGTCAAGACACGTGGAAAAAACGTACAAAACAAGAGATTGGGGTCATCAAGATTTTGGACGAATTTTTTAAGAATTTTCAAATTTTCAGATGGGAGGTTCAATATAAGGTCAAAAACTACATACTCAGATCTTCACCAAACTTTGCATGGATACATTGGATGTCAAGACACGTGGAAAAAACATACAAAACATAGGATTCGGAACATCAAGATTTTGGTCGAATTTTTTAAGAATTTTCAAATTTTCAGAAAGGATGTTCCAGATAAGGTCAAAAACGACATACTCAGATCTTCACCAAACTTTGCAGGGATACATTGGATATCAAGACACGTGGAAAAAACGTACAAAACAAGAGATTGGAGACATCAAGATTTTGGACGAATTTTTTAAGAATTTTCAAATTTTCAGATAGGAGGTTCCAGATAAGGTCAAGAACTACATACTCAGATCTTCACCAAACTTTGCAGGGATACATTGGATGTCAAGACACGTGGAAAAAACGTACAAAACAAGAGATTGGGGTCATCAAGATTTTGGACGGATTTTTTAGGAATTTTCAAATTTTCAGATGGGAGGTTCCAGATAAGGTCAAAAACTACATACTCAGATCTTCACCAAACATTGCAGGGATACATTGGATGTCAAGACACGTGGAAAAAACGTACAAAACAAGAGATTGGAGACATCAAGATTTTGGACGAATTTTTTAAGAATTTTCAAATTTTCAGATAGGAGGTTCCAGATGAGGTCAAAAACTACATACTCAGATCTTCACCAAACTTTGCAGGAATACTTTGCATGTCAAGACACGTGGAAAAAACGTACAAAACAAGAGATCGGAGACATCAAGATTTTCGACGAATTTTTTAAGAATTTTCAAATTTTCAGATGGGAGGTTCCAGATAAGGTCAAAAACGACATACTCAGATCTTCACCAAACTTTGCATGGATACATTGGATGTCAAGACACGTGGAAAAAACATACAAAACATAGGATTGGTGACATCAAGATTTTCGACGAATTTTTTAAGAATTTTCAAATTTTCAGATAGGAGGTTCCATATAAGGTCAAAAATTACATGCTCAGATCTTCACCAAACTTTGCAGGGATACATTGGATGTCAAGACACGTGGAAAAAACGTACAAAACAAGAGATTGGAGACATCAAGATTATGGACGAATTTTTTGAGAATTTTCAAATTTTCAGAAAGGAGGTTCCATATAAGGTCAAAAACTACATACTCAGATCTTCACCAAACTTTGCAGGGATACATTGGATGTCAAGAAACGTGGAAAAAAGGTACAAAACAAGAGATTGGAGACATCAAGATTTTCGACGAATTTTTTAAGAATTTTCAAATTTTCAGAAAGGATGTTCCAGATAAGGTCAAAAACGACATACTCAGATCTTCACTAACTTTGCAGGGATACATTGGAGGTCGAGACACGTGGAAAAAACGTACAAAACAAGAGATTGGAGACATCAAGATTTTGGACGAATTTTTGAAGAATTTTCAAATTTTCAGATAGGAGGTTCCAGATAAGGTCAAAAACTACATACTCAGATCTCCACCAAACATTGCAGGGATACATTGGATGTCAAGACACGTGGAAAAAAAGTACAAAGCAAGAGATTGGAGACATCAAGTTTTTCGACGAATTTTTGAAGAATTTTCAAATTTTCAGATAGGAGGTTCCAGATAAGGTCAAAAACTACATACTCAGATCTTCACCAAACGTTGCAGGGATACTTTGCATGTCAAGACACGTGGAAAAAACGTACAAAACAAGAGATTGGAGACATCAAGATTTTCGACGAATTTTTTAAGAATTTTCAAATTTTCGGATGGGAGGTTCCAGATAAGGTCAAAAACGACATACTCAGATCTTCACCAAACTTTGCATGGATACATTGGATGTCAAGACACGTAAAAAAACGTACAAAACAAGAGATTGGAGACATCAAGATTTTGGACGAATTTTTTAAGAATTCTCAAATTTTCAGAAAGGAGGTTCCATATAAGGTCAAAAAACTACATACTCAGATCTTCACCAAACTTTGCAGGGATACATTGGATGTCAAGACACGTGGAAAAAACGTACAAAACAAGAGATTGGGGTCTTCAAGATTTTGGACGAATTTTTTAAGAATTTTCAAATTTTCAGAAAGGAGGTTCCATATAAGGTCAAAAACTACATACTCAGATCTTCACCAAACTTTGCAGGGATACATTGAATGTCAAGACACGTGGAAAAAACGTACAAAACAAGAGATTGTGGTCATCAAGATTTTGGACGGATTTTTTAGGAATTTTCAAATTTTCAGATGGGAGGTTCCAGATAAGGTCAAAAACTACATACTCAGATCTTCACCAAACTTTGCAGGGATACATTGGATGTCAAGACACGTGGAAAAAACGTACAAAACAAGAGATTGGAGACATCAAGATTTTGGACGAATTTTTTAAGAATTTTCAAATTTTCAGATAGGAGGTTCCATATAAGGTCAAAAACTACATACTCAGATCTTCACCAAACTTTGCATGGATACATTATGTGTCAAGACACGTGGAAAAAACGTACAAAACAAGAGATTTGAGACATCAAGATTTTGGTCGAATTTTTTAAGAATTTTCAAATTTTCAGATGGGAGGTTCCAGATAAGGTCAAAAACTACATACTCAGATCTTCACCAAACTTTGCAGGGATACATTGGATGTCAAGACACGTGGAAAAAACGTACAAAACAAGAGATAGGAGACATCAAGATTTTGGACGAATTTTTTAACAATTTTCAAATTTTCAGAAAGGATGTTCCAGATAAGGTCAAAAACGACATACTCAGATCTTCACCAAACTTTGCAGGGATACATTGGATATCAAGACACGTGGAAAAAACGTACAAAACAAGAGATTGGAGACATCAAGATTTTGGACGAATTTTTTAAGAATTTTCAAATTTTCAGATAGGAGGTTCCAGATAAGGTCAAAAACTACATACTCAGATCTTCACCAAACTTTGCAGGGATACATTGGATGTCAAGACACGTGGAAAAAACGTACAAAACAAGAGATTGGAGACATCAAGATTTTGGACGAATTTTTTAAGAATTTTCAAATTTTCAGATAGGAGGTTCCAGATGAGGTCAAAAACTACATACTCAGATCTTCACCAAACTTTGCAGGAATACTTTGCATGTCAAGACACGTGGAAAAAACGTACAAAACAAGAGATCGGAGACATCAAGATTTTCGACGAATTTTTTAAGAATTTTCAAATTTTCAGATGGGAGGTTCCAGATAAGGTCAAAAACGACATACTCAGATCTTCACCAAACTTTGCAGGGATCCATTGGAGGTCGAGACACGTGGAAAAAACGTACAAAACAAGAGATTGGAGACATCAAGATTTTGGACGAATTTTTTAAGAATTTTCAAATTTTCAGATAGGAGGTTTCATATAAGGTCAAAAACTACATACTCAGATCTTCACCAAACTTTGCAGGGATACATTGGATGTCAAGACACGTGGAAAAAACGTACAAAACAAGAGATTGGAGACATCAAGATTTTGGACGATTTTTTTAAAAATTTTCAAATTTTCAGAAATGCGGTTCCAGATAAGGTCAAAAACTACATACTCAGATCTTCACCAAACTTTGCAGGGATACATTGGATGTCAAGACACGTGGAAAAAACGTACAAAACAAGAGATTCGGGTCAACAAGATTTTGGACGGATTTTTTAGGAATTTTCAAATTTTCAGATGGGAGGTTCCAGATAAGGTCAAAAACTACATACTCAGATCTTCACCAAACTCTGCAGGGATACATTGTATGTCAAGACACGTGGAAAAAACATACAAAACATAGGATTGGGGACATCAAGATTTTGTTAAATTCTTTTAAGAATTTTCAAATTTTCAGATAGGAGGTTCCATATAAGGTCAAAAACTACATACTCAGATCTTCACCAAACATTGCAGGGATACATTGGATGTCAAGACACGTGGAAAGAACGTACAAAACAAGAGATTGGAGACATCAAGATTTTGGACGAATTTTTTAAGAATTTTCAAATTTTCATATAGGAGGCTCCATATAAGGTCAAAAACTACATACTCAGATCTTCACCAAACATTGCAGGGATACATTGGATGTCAAGACACGTGGAAAAAACGTACAAAACAAGAGATTGGAGACATCAAGATTTTGGACGAATTTTTTAAGAATTTTCAAATTTTCAGATAGGAGGTTCCAGATAAGGTCAAAAACTACATACTCAGATCTTCACCAAACGTTGCAGGGATACTTTGCATGTCAAGACACGTGGAAAAAACGTACAAAACAAGAGATTGGAGACATCAAGATTTTGGACGAATTTTTTAAGAATTTTCAAATTTTCAGATGGGAGGTTCCAAATAAGGTCAAAAACTACATACTCAGATCTTCACCAAACATTGCAGGGATACATTGGATGTCAAGACACGTGGAAAAAACGTACAAAACAAGAGATTGGAGACATCAAGATTTTGGACGAATTTTTTAAGAATTTTCAAATTTTCAGATAGGAGGTTCCAGATAAGGTCAAAAACTACATACTCAGATCTTCACCAAACGTTGCAGGGATACTTTGCATGTCAAGACACGTGGAAAAAACGTACAAAACAAGAGATTGGAGACATCAAGATTTTCGACGAATTTTTTAAGAATTTTCAAATTTTCAGATGGGAGGTTCCAGATAAGGTCAAAAACTACATACTCAGATCTTCACCAAACTCTGCAGGGATACATTGGATGTCAAGACACGTGGAAAAAACATACAAAACATAGGATTGGGGACATCAAGATTTTGGTCAAATTTTTTAAGAAATTTCAAATTTTCAGATAGGAGGTTCCATATAAGGTCAAAAACTACATACTCAGATCTTCACCAAACTTTGCATGGATACATTATGTGTCAAGACACGTGGAAAAAACGTACAAAAGAAGAGATTGGAGACATCAAGATTTTGGTCGAATTTTTTAAGAATTTTCAAATTTTCAGATGGGAGGTTCCAGATAAGGTCAAAAACTACATACTCAGATCTTCACCAAACTTTGCAGGGATACATTGGATGTCAAGACACGTGGAAAAAACGTACAAAACAAGAGATAGGAGACATCAAGATTTTGGACGAATTTTTTATCAATTTTCAAATTTTCAGAAAGGATGTTCCAGATAGGGTCAAAAACGACATACTCAGATCTTCACCAAACTTTGCAGGGATACATTGGATATCAAGACACGTGGAAAAAACGTACAAAACAAGAGATTGGAGACATCAAGATTTTGGACGAATTTTTTAAGAATTTTCAAATTTTCAGATAGGAGGTTCCAGATAAGGTCAAAAACTACATACTCAGATCTTCAACAAACTTTGCAGGGATACATTGGATGTCAAGACACGTGGAAAAAACGTACAAAACAAGAGATTGGGGTCATCAAGATTTTGGACGGATTTTTTAGGAATTTTCAAATTTTCAGATGGGAGGTTCCAGATAAGGTCAAAAACTACATACTCAGATCTTCACCAAACGTTGCAGGGATACTTTGCATGTCAAGACACGTGGAAAAAACGTACAAAACAAAAGATTGGAGACATCAAGATTTTCGACGAATTTTTTAAGAATTTTCAAATTTTCAGATGGGAGGTTCCAGATAAGGTCAAAAACGACATACTCAGATCTTCACCAAACTTTGCATGGATACATTGGATGTCAAGACACGTGGAAAAAACGTACAAAACAAGAGATTGGGGTCATCAAGATTTTGCAAGGATTTTTTAGGAATTTTCAAATTTTCAGATGGGAGGTTCCAGATAAGGTCAAAAACTACATACTCAGATCTTCACCAAACTTTGCAGGGATACATTGGATGTCAAGACACGTGGAAAAAACGTACAAAACAAGAGATTGGAGACATCAAGATTTTGGACGAATTTTTTAAGAATTTTCAAATTTTCAGATAGGAGGTTCCAGATAAGGTCAAAAACGACATACTCAGATCTTCACCAAACTTTGCATGGATACATTGGATGTCAAGACACGTGGAAAAAACATACAAAACATAGGATTGGTGACATCAAGATTTTCGACGAATTTTTTAAGAATTTTCAAATTTTCAGATAGGAGGTTCCATATAAGGTCAAAAATTACATGCTCAGATCTTCACCAAACTTTGCAGGGATACATTGGATGTCAAGACACGTGGAAAAAACGTACAAAACAAGAGATTGGAGACATCAAGATTATGGACGAATTTTTTGAGAATTTTCAAATTTTCAGAAAGGAGGTTCCATATAAGGTCAAAAACTACATACTCAGATCTTCACCAAACTTTGCAGGGATACATTGGATGTCAAGAAACGTGGAAAAAAGGTACAAAACAAGAGATTGGAGACATCAAGATTTTCGACGAATTTTTTAAGAATTTTCAAATTTTCAGAAAGGATGTTCCAGATAAGGTCAAAAACGACATACTCAGATCTTCACTAACTTTGCAGGGATACATTGGAGGTCGAGACACGTGGAAAAAACGTACAAAACAAGAGATTGGAGACATCAAGATTTTGGACGAATTTTTGAAGAATTTTCAAATTTTCAGATAGGAGGTTCCAGATAAGGTCAAAAACTACATACTCAGATCTCCACCAAACATTGCAGGGATACATTGGATGTCAAGACACGTGGAAAAAAAGTACAAAGCAAGAGATTGGAGACATCAAGTTTTTCGACGAATTTTTGAAGAATTTTCAAATTTTCAGATAGGAGGTTCCAGATAAGGTCAAAAACTACATACTCAGATCTTCACCAAACGTTGCAGGGATACTTTGCATGTCAAGACACGTGGAAAAAACGTACAAAACAAGAGATTGGAGACATCAAGATTTTCGACGAATTTTTTAAGAATTTTCAAATTTTCGGATGGGAGGTTCCAGATAAGGTCAAAAACGACATACTCAGATCTTCACCAAACTTTGCATGGATACATTGGATGTCAAGACACGTAAAAAAACGTACAAAACAAGAGATTGGAGACATCAAGATTTTGGACGAATTTTTTAAGAATTCTCAAATTTTCAGAAAGGAGGTTGCATATAAGGTCAAAAAATACATACTCAGATCTTCACCAAACTTTGCAGGGATACATTGGATGTCAAGACACGTGGAAAAAACGTACAAAACAAGAGATTGGGGTCTTCAAGATTTTGGACGAATTTTTTAAGAATTTTCAAATTTTCAGAAAGGAGGTTCCATATAAGGTCAAAAACTACATACTCAGATCTTCACCAAACTTTGCAGGGATACATTGAATGTCAAGACACGTGGAAAAAACGTACAAAACAAGAGATTGTGGTCATCAAGATTTTGGACGGATTTTTTAGGAATTTTCAAATTTTCAGATGGGAGGTTCCAGATAAGGTCAAAAACTACATACTCAGATCTTCACCAAACTTTGCAGGGATACATTGGATGTCAAGACACGTGGAAAAAACGTACAAAACAAGAGATTGGAGACATCAAGATTTTGGACGAATTTTTTAAGAATTTTCAAATTTTCAGATAGGAGGTTCCATATAAGGTCAAAAACTACATACTCAGATCTTCACCAAACTTTGCATGGATACATTATGTGTCAAGACACGTGGAAAAAACGTACAAAACAAGAGATTTGAGACATCAAGATTTTGGTCGAATTTTTTAAGAATTTTCAAATTTTCAGATGGGAGGTTCCAGATAAGGTCAAAAACTACATACTCAGATCTTCACCAAACTTTGCAGGGATACATTGGATGTCAAGACACGTGGAAAAAACGTACAAAACAAGAGATAGGAGACATCAAGATTTTGGACGAATTTTTTAACAATTTTCAAATTTTCAGAAAGGATGTTCCAGATAAGGTCAAAAACGACATACTCAGATCTTCACCAAACTTTGCAGGGATACATTGGATATCAAGACACGTGGAAAAAACGTACAAAACAAGAGATTGGAGACATCAAGATTTTGGACGAATTTTTTAAGAATTTTCAAATTTTCAGATAGGAGGTTCCAGATAAGGTCAAAAACTACATACTCAGATCTTCACCAAACTTTGCAGGGATACATTGGATGTCAAGACACGTGGAAAAAACGTACAAAACAAGAGATTGGAGACATCAAGATTTTGGACGAATTTTTTAAGAATTTTCAAATTTTCAGATAGGAGGTTCCAGATGAGGTCAAAAACTACATACTCAGATCTTCACCAAACTTTGCAGGAATACTTTGCATGTCAAGACACGTGGAAAAAACGTACAAAACAAGAGATCGGAGACATCAAGATTTTCGACGAATTTTTTAAGAATTTTCAAATTTTCAGATGGGAGGTTCCAGATAAGGTCAAAAACGACATACTCAGATCTTCACCAAACTTTGCAGGGATCCATTGGAGGTCGAGACACGTGGAAAAAACGTACAAAACAAGAGATTGGAGACATCAAGATTTTGGACGAATTTTTTAAGAATTTTCAAATTTTCAGATAGGAGGTTTCATATAAGGTCAAAAACTACATACTCAGATCTTCACCAAACTTTGCAGGGATACATTGGATGTCAAGACACGTGGAAAAAACGTACAAAACAAGAGATTGGAGACATCAAGATTTTGGACGATTTTTTTAAAAATTTTCAAATTTTCAGAAATGCGGTTCCAGATAAGGTCAAAAACTACATACTCAGATCTTCACCAAACTTTGCAGGGATACATTGGATGTCAAGACACGTGGAAAAAACGTACAAAACAAGAGATTCGGGTCAACAAGATTTTGGACGGATTTTTTAGGAATTTTCAAATTTTCAGATGGGAGGTTCCAGATAAGGTCAAAAACTACATACTCAGATCTTCACCAAACTCTGCAGGGATACATTGTATGTCAAGACACGTGGAAAAAACATACAAAACATAGGATTGGGGACATCAAGATTTTGTTAAATTCTTTTAAGAATTTTCAAATTTTCAGATAGGAGGTTCCATATAAGGTCAAAAACTACATACTCAGATCTTCACCAAACATTGCAGGGATACATTGGATGTCAAGACACGTGGAAAGAACGTACAAAACAAGAGATTGGAGACATCAAGATTTTGGACGAATTTTTTAAGAATTTTCAAATTTTCATATAGGAGGCTCCATATAAGGTCAAAAACTACATACTCAGATCTTCACCAAACATTGCAGGGATACATTGGATGTCAAGACACGTGGAAAAAACGTACAAAACAAGAGATTGGAGACATCAAGATTTTGGACGAATTTTTTAAGAATTTTCAAATTTTCAGATAGGAGGTTCCAGATAAGGTCAAAAACTACATACTCAGATCTTCACCAAACGTTGCAGGGATACTTTGCATGTCAAGACACGTGGAAAAAACGTACAAAACAAGAGATTGGAGACATCAAGATTTTGGACGAATTTTTTAAGAATTTTCAAATTTTCAGATGGGAGGTTCCAAATAAGGTCAAAAACTACATACTCAGATCTTCACCAAACATTGCAGGGATACATTGGATGTCAAGACACGTGGAAAAAACGTACAAAACAAGAGATTGGAGACATCAAGATTTTGGACGAATTTTTTAAGAATTTTCAAATTTTCAGATAGGAGGTTCCAGATAAGGTCAAAAACTACATACTCAGATCTTCACCAAACGTTGCAGGGATACTTTGCATGTCAAGACACGTGGAAAAAACGTACAAAACAAGAGATTGGAGACATCAAGATTTTGGTCAAATTTTTTAAGAAATTTCAAATTTTCAGATAGGAGGTTCCATATAAGGTCAAAAACTACATACTCAGATCTTCACCAAACTTTGCATGGATACATTATGTGTCAAGACACGTGGAAAAAACGTACAAAAGAAGAGATTGGAGACATCAAGATTTTGGTCGAATTTTTTAAGAATTTTCAAATTTTCAGATGGGAGGTTCCAGATAAGGTCAAAAACTACATACTCAGATCTTCACCAAACTTTGCATGGATACATTGGATGTCAAGACACGTGGAAAAAACGTACAAAACAAGAGATAGGAGACATCAAGATTTTGGACGAATTTTTTAACAATTTTCAAATTTTCAGAAAGGATGTTCCAGATAGGGTCAAAAACGACATACTCAGATCTTCACCAAACTTTGCAGGGATACATTGGATATCAAGACACGTGGAAAAAACGTACAAAACAAGAGATTGGAGACATCAAGATTTTGGACGAATTTTTTAAGAATTTTCAAATTTTCAGATAGGAGGTTCCATATAAGGTCAAAAACTACATACTCAGATCTTCACCAAACTTTGCAGGGATACATTGGATGTCAAGACACGTGGAAAAAAAGTACAAAACAAGAGATTGGGGTCATCAAGATTTTGGACGGATTTTTTAGGAATTTTCAAATTTTCAGATGGGAGGTTCCAGATAAGGTCAAAAACTACATACTCAGATCTTCACCAAACATTGCAGGGATACATTGGATGTCAAGACACGTGGAAAAAACGTACAAAACAAGAGATTGGAGACATCAAGATTTTGGACGAATTTTTTAAGAATTTTCAAATTTTCAGATAGGAGGTTCCAGATGAGGTCAAAAACTACATACTCAGATCTTCACCAAACTTTGCAGGAATACTTTGCATGTCAAGACACGTGGAAAAAACGTACAAAACAAGAGATCGGAGACATCAAGATTTTCGACGAATTTTTTAAGAATTTTCAAATTTTCAGATGGGAGGTTCCAGATAAGGTCAAAAACGACATACTCAGATCTTCACCAAACTTTGCATGGATACATTGGATGTCAAGACACGTGGAAAAAACATACAAAACATAGGATTGGTGACATCAAGATTTTGGACGAATTTTTTAAGAATTTTCAAATTTTCAGATAGGAGGTTCCATATAAGGTCAAAAACTACATACTCAGATCTTCACCAAACTTTGCAGGGATACATTGGAGGTCGAGACACGTGGAAAAAAAGTACAAAACAAGAGATTGGGGTCATCAAGATTTTGGACGGATTTTTTAGGAATTTTCAAATTTTCAGATGGGAGGTTCCAGATAAGGTCAAAAACTACATACTCAGATCTTCACCAAACATTGCAGGGATACATTGGATGTCAAGACACGTGGAAAAAACGTACAAAACAAGAGATTGGAGACATCAAGATTTTGGACGAATTTTTTAAGAATTTTCAAATTTTCAGATAGGAGGTTCCAGATGAGGTCAAAAACTACATACTCAGATCTTCACCAAACTTTGCAGGAATACTTTGCATGTCAAGACACGTGGAAAAAACGTACCAAACAAGAGATCGGAGACATCAAGATTTTCGACGTATTTTTTAAGAATTTTCAAATTTTCAGATGGGAGGTTCCAGATAAGGTCAAAAACGACATACTCAGATCTTCACCAAACTTTGCAGGGATCCATTGGAGGTCGAGACACGTGGAAAAAACGTACAAAACAAGAGATTGGAGACATCAAGATTTTGGACGAATTTTTTAAGAATTTTCAAATTTTCAGATAGGAGGTTCCATATAAGGTCAAAAACTACATACTCAGATCTTCACCAAACTTTGCAGGGATACATTGGATGTCAAGACACGTGGAAAAAACGTACAAAACAAGAGATTGGAGACATCAAGATTTTCGACGAATTTTTTAAGAATTTTCAAATTTTCAGAAAGAATGTTCCAGATAAGGTCAAAAACGACATACTCAGATCTTCACCAAACTTTGCAGGGATACATTGGATGTCAAGACACGTGGAAAAAACGTACAAAAAAGAGATTGGAGACATCAAGATTTTCGACGAATTTTTGAAGAATTTTCAAATTTTCAGATAGGAGGTTCCAGATAAGGTCTAAAACTACATACTCAGATCTCCACCAAACATTGCAGGAATACATTGGATGTCAAGACACGTGGAAAAAACGTACAAAACAAGAGATTGGAGACATCAAGATTTTCGACGAATTTTTGAAGAATTTTCAAATTTTCAGATAGGAGGTTCCAGATAAGGTCAAAAACTACATACTCAGATCTTCACCAAACGTTGCAGGGATACTTTGCATGTCAAGACACGTGGAAAAAACGTACAAAACAAAAGATTGGAGACATCAAGATTTTCGACGAATTTTTTAAGAATTTTCAAATTTTCAGATGGGAGGTTCCAGATAAGGTCAAAAACGACATACTCAGATCTTCACCAAACATTGCAGGGATACATTGGATGTCAAGACACGTGGAAAAAACGTACAAAACAAGAGATTGGGGTCATCAAGATTTTGGACGGATTTTTTAGGAATTTTCAAATTTTCAGATGGGATGTTCCAGATAAGGTCAAAAACTACATACTCAGATCTTCACCAAACTTTGCAGGAATACTTTGCATGTCAAGACACGTGGAAAAAACGTACAAAACAAGAGATCGGAGACATCAAGATTTTCGACGAATTTTTTAAGAATTTTCAAATTTTCAGATAGGAGGTTCCAGATAAGGTCAAAAACTACATACTCAGATCTTCACCAAACTTTGCAGGAATACTTTGCATGTCAAGACACGTGGAAAAAACATACAAAACATAGGATTCGGAACATCAAGATTTTGGTCGAATTTTTTAAGAATTTTCAAATTTTCAGATAGGAGGTTCCATATAAGGTCAAAAACTACATACTCAGATCTTCACCAAACTTTGCAGGGATATATTGGATATCAAGACACGTGGAAAAAACGTACAAAACAAGAGATTGGAGACATCAAGATTTTGGACGAATTTTTTAAGAATTTTCAAATTTTCAGATGGGAGGTTCAATATAAGGTCAAAAACTACATACTCAGATCTTCACCAAACTTTGCAGGGATACATTGGATGTCAAGACACGTGGAAAAAACGTACAAAACAAGAGATTGGAGACATCAAGATTTTGGTCGAATTTTTTAAGAATTTTCAAATTTTCAGATAGGAGGTTCCATATAAGGTCAAAAACTACATACTCAGATCTTCACCAAACATTGCAGGGATACATTGGATGTCAAGACACGTGGAAAAAACGTACAAAACAAGAGATTGGAGACATCAAAATTTTGGACGAATTTTTTAAGAATTTTCAAATTTTCAGATAGGAGGTTCCATATAAGGTCAAAAACTACATACTCAGATCTTCACCAAACTTTGCATGGATACATTATGTGTCAAGACACGTGGAAAAAACGTACAAAACAAAAGATTGGAGACATCAAGATTTTGGTCGAATTTTTTAAGAATTTTCAAATTTTCAGATGGGAGGTTCCAGATAAGGTCAAAAACTACATACTCATATCTTCACCAAACTTTGCAGGGATACATTGGATGTCAAGACACGTGGAAAAAACGTACAAAAAAGAGATTGGAGACATCAAGATTTTGGACGAATTTTTTAACAATTTTCAAATTTTCAGAAAGGATGTTCCAGATAAGGTCAAAAACGACATACTCAGATCTTCACCAAACTTTGCAGGGATCCATTGGAGGTCGAGACACGTGGAAAAAACGTACAAAACAAGAGATTGGAGACATCAAGATTTTGGACGAATTTTTGAAGAATTTTCAAATTTTCAGATAGGAGGTTCCAGATAAGGTCTAAAACTACATACTCAGATCTCCACCAAACATTGCAGGAATACATTGGATGTCAAGACACGTGGAAAAAACGTACAAAACAAGAGATTGGAGACATCAAGATTTTCGACGAATTTTTGAAGAATTTTCAAATTTTCAGATAGGAGGTTCCAGATAAGGTCAAAAACTACATACTCAGATCTTCACCAAACGTTGCAGGGATACTTTGCATGTCAAGACACGTGGAAAAAACGTACAAAACAAAAGCTTGGAGACATCAAGATTTTCGACGAATTTTTTAAGAATTTTCAAATTTTCAGATGGGAGGTTCCAGATAAGGTCAAAAACGACATACTCAGATCTTCACCAAACTTTGCATGGATACATTGGATGTCAAGACACGTGGAAAAAACGTACAAAACAAGAGATTGGAGACATCAAGATTTTGGACGAATTTTTTAAGAATTTTCAAATTTTCAGATGGGAGGTTCAATATAAGGTCAAAAACTACATACTCAGATCTTCACCAAACTTTGCAGGGATACTTTGGATGTCAAGACACGTGGAAAAAACGTACAAAACAAGAGATTGGGGTCATCAAGATTTTGGACGAATTTTTTAAGAATTTTCAAATTTTCAGATGGGAGGTTCAATATAAGGTCAAAAACTACATACTCAGATCTTGACCAAACTTTGCATGGATACATTGGATGTCAAGACACGTGGAAAAAACATACAAAACATAGGATTCGGAACATCAAGATTTTTGTCGAATTTTTTTAAGAATTTTCAAATTTTCAGATAGGAGGTTCCATATAAGGTCAAAAACTACATACTCAGATCTTCACCAAACATTGCAGGAATACATTGGATGTCAAGACACGTGGAAAAAACGTACAAAACAAGAGATTGGGGTCATCAAGATTTTGCACGGATTTTTTAGGAATTTTCAAATTTTCAGATGGGAGGTTCCAGATAAGGTCAAAAACTACATACTCAGATCTTCACCAAACTTTGCAGGGATACATTGGATGTCAAGACACGTGGAAAAAACGTACAAAACAAGAGATTGGAGACATCAAGATTTTGGACGAATTTTTTAAGAATTTTCAAATTTTCAGATAGGAGGTTCCATATAAGGTCAAAAACTACATACTCAGATCTTCACCAAACTCTGCAGGGATACATTATGTGTCAAGACACGTGGAAAAAACGTACAAAACGAAAGATTGGAGACATCAAGATTTTGATCGAATTTTTTAAGAATTTTCAAATTTTCAGATGGGAGGTTCCAGATAAGGTCAAAAACTACATACTCAGATCTTCACCAAACTTTGCAGGGATACATTGGATGTCAAGACACGTGGAAAAAACGTACAAAAAAGAGATTGGAGACATCAAGATTTTGGACGAATTTTTTAACAATTTTCAAATTTTCAGAAAGGATGTTCCAGATAAGGTCAAAAACTACATACTCAGATCTTCACCAAACTTTGCAGGGATACATTGGATGTCAAGACACGTGGAAAAAACGTACAAAACAAGAGATTGGAGACATCAAGATTTTGGACGAATTTTTTAAGAATTCTCAAATTTTCAGAAAGGAGGTTCCATATAAGGTCAAAAACTACATACTCAGATCTTCACCAAACTTTGCAGGGATACTTTGGATGTCAAGACACGTGGAAAAAACGTACAAAACAAGAGATTGGGGTCATCAAGATTTTGGACGAATTTTTTAAGAATTTTCAAATTTTCAGATGGGAGGTTCAATATAAGGTCAAAAACTACATACTCAGATCTTCACCAAACTTTGCATGGATACATTGGATGTCAAGACACGTGGAAAAAACATACAAAACATAGGATTCGGAACATCAAGATTTTGGTCGAATTTTTTAAGAATTTTCAAATTTTCAGATAGGAGGTTCCATATAAGGTCAAAAACTACATACTCAGATCTTCACCAAACATTGCAGGAATACATTGGATGTCAAGACACGTGGAAAAAACGTACAAAACAAGAGATTGGGGTCATCAAGATTTTGCACGGATTTTTTAAGAATTTTCAAATTTTCAGATAGGAGGTTCCAGATGAGGTCAAAAACTACATACTCAGATCTTCACCAAACTTTGCAGGAATACTTTGCATGTCAAGACACGTGGAAAAAACGTACAAAACAAGAGATCGGAGACATCAAGATTTTCGACGAATTTTTTAAGAATTTTCAAATTTTCAGATGGGAGGTTCCAGATAAGGTCAAAAACGACATACTCAGATCTTCACCAAACTTTGCAGGGATCCATTGGAGGTCGAGACACGTGGAAAAAACGTACAAAACAAGAGATTGGAGACATCAAGATTTTGGACGAATTTTTTAAGAATTTTCAAATTTTCAGATAGGAGGTTCCATATAAGGTCAAAAACTACATACTCAGATCTTCACCAAACTTTGCAGGGATACATTGGATGTCAAGACACGTGGAAAAAACGTACAAAACAAGAGATTGGAGACATCAAGATTTTCGACGAATTTTTTAAGAATTTTCAAATTTTCAGAAAGGATGTTCCAGATAAGGTCAAAAACGACATACTCAGATCTTCACCAAACTTTGCAGGGATCCATTGGAGGTCGAGACACGTGGAAAAAACGTACAAAACAAGAGATTGGAGACATCAAGATTTTGGACGAATTTTTGAAGAATTTTCAAATTTTCAGATAGGAGGTTCCAGATAAGGTCTAAAACTACATACTCAGATCTCCACCAAACATTGCAGGAATACATTGGATGTCAAGACACGTGGAAAAAACGTACAAAACAAGAGATTGGAGACATCAAGATTTTCGACGAATTTTTGAAGAATTTTCAAATTTTCAGATAGGAGGTTCCAGATAAGGTCAAAAACTACATACTCAGATCTTCACCAAACGTTGCAGGGATACTTTGCATGTCAAGACACGTGGAAAAAACGTACAAAACAAAAGATTGGAGACATCAAGATTTTCGACGAATTTTTTAAGAATTTTCAAATTTTCAGATGGGAGGTTCCAGATAAGGTCAAAAACGACATACTCAGATCTTCACCAAACTTTGCATGGATACATTGGATGTCAAGACACGTGGAAAAAACGTACAAAACAAGAGATTGGAGACATCAAGATTTTGGACGAATTTTTTAAGAATTTTCAAATTTTCAGATGGGAGGTTCAATATAAGGTCAAAAACTACATACTCAGATCTTCACCAAACTTTGCAGGGATACTTTGGATGTCAAGACACGTGGAAAAAACGTACAAAACAAGAGATTGGGGTCATCAAGATTTTGGACGAATTTTTTAAGAATTTTCAAATTTTCAGATGGGAGGTTCAATATAAGGTCAAAAACTACATACTCAGATCTTCACCAAACTTTGCAGGGATACTTTGGATGTCAAGACACGTGGAAAAAACGTACAAAACAAGAGATTGGAGACATCAAGATTTTCGACGAATTTTTTAAGAATTTTCAAATTTTCAGAAAGGATGTTCCAGATAAGGTCAAAAACGACATACTCAGATCTTCACCAAACTTTGCAGGGATCCATTGGATGTCAAGACACGTGGAAAAAACGTACAAAACAAGAGATTGGAGACATCAAGATTTTCGACGAATTTTTTAAGAATTTTCAAATTTTCAGAAAGGATGTTCCAGATAAGGTCAAAAACGACATACTCAGATCTTCACCAAACTTTGCAGGGATCCATTGGAGGTCGAGACACGTGGAAAAAACGTACAAAACAAGAGATTGGAGACATCAAGATTTTGGACGAATTTTTTAAGAATTTTCAAATTTTCAGATAGGAGGTTCCATATAAGGTCAAAAACTACATACTCAGATCTTCACCAAACTTTGCAGGGATACATTGGATGTCAAGACACGTGGAAAAAACGTACAAAACAAGAGATTGGAGACATCAAGATTTTCGACGAATTTTTTAAGAATTTTCAAATTTTCAGAAAGGATGTTCCAGATAAGGTCAAAAACGACATACTCAGATCTTCACCAAACATTGCAGGAATACATTGGATGTCAAGACACGTGGAAAAAACGTACAAAACAAGAGATTGGGGTCATCAAGATTTTGCACGGATTTTTTAAGAATTTTCAAATTTTCAGATAGGAGGTTCCAGATGAGGTCAAAAACTACATACTCAGATCTTCACCAAACTTTGCAGGAATACTTTGCATGTCAAGACACGTGGAAAAAACGTACAAAACAAGAGATCGGAGACATCAAGATTTTCGACGAATTTTTTAAGAATTTTCAAATTTTCAGATGGGAGGTTCCAGATAAGGTCAAAAACGACATACTCAGATCTTCACCAAACTTTGCAGGGATCCATTGGAGGTCGAGACACGTGGAAAAAACGTACAAAACAAGAGATTGGAGACATCAAGATTTTGGACGAATTTTTTAAGAATTTTCAAATTTTCAGATAGGAGGTTCCATATAAGGTCAAAAACTACATACTCAGATCTTCACCAAACTTTGCAGGGATACATTGGATGTCAAGACACGTGGAAAAAACGTACAAAACAAGAGATTGGAGACATCAAGATTTTCGACGAATTTTTTAAGAATTTTCAAATTTTCAGAAAGGATGTTCCAGATAAGGTCAAAAACGACATACTCAGATCTTCACCAAACTTTGCAGGGATCCATTGGAGGTCGAGACACGTGGAAAAAACGTACAAAACAAGAGATTGGAGACATCAAGATTTTGGACGAATTTTTGAAGAATTTTCAAATTTTCAGATAGGAGGTTCCAGATAAGGTCTAAAACTACATACTCAGATCTCCACCAAACATTGCAGGAATACATTGGATGTCAAGACACGTGGAAAAACGTACAAAACAAGAGATTGGAGACATCAAGATTTTCGACGAATTTTTGAAGAATTTTCAAATTTTCAGATAGGAGGTTCCAGATAAGGTCAAAAACTACATACTCAGATCTTCACCAAACGTTGCAGGGATACTTTGCATGTCAAGACACGTGGAAAAAACGTACAAAACAAAAGATTGGAGACATCAAGATTTTCGACGAATTTTTTAAGAATTTTCAAATTTTCAGATGGGAGGTTCCAGATAAGGTCAAAAACGACATACTCAGATCTTCACCAAACTTTGCATGGATACATTGGATGTCAAGACACGTGGAAAAAACGTACAAAACAAGAGATTGGAGACATCAAGATTTTGGACGAATTTTTTAAGAATTTTCAAATTTTCAGATGGGAGGTTCAATATAAGGTCAAAAACTACATACTCAGATCTTCACCAAACTTTGCAGGGATACTTTGGATGTCAAGACACGTGGAAAAAACGTACAAAACAAGAGATTGGGGTCATCAAGATTTTGGACGAATTTTTTAAGAATTTTCAAATTTTCAGATGGGAGGTTCAATATAAGGTCAAAAACTACATACTCAGATCTTCACCAAACTTTGCAGGGATACATTGGATGTCAAGACACGTGGAAAAAACGTACAAAACAAGAGATTGGAGACATCAAGATTTTGGTCGAATTTTTTAAGAATTTTCAAATTTTCAGATGGGAGGTTCCAGATAAGGTCAAAAACTACATACTCAGATCTTCACCAAACTTTGCAGGGATACATTGGATGTCAAGACACGTGGAAAAAACGTACAAAACAAGAGATTGGAGACATCAAGATTATGGACGAATTTTTTGAGAATTTTCAAATTTTCAGAAAGGAGGTTCCATATAAGGTCAAAAACTACATACTCAGATCTTCACCAAACTTTGCAGGGATACATTGGATGTCAACACACGTGGAAAAAACGTACAAAACAAGAGATTGGAGACATCAAGATTTTCGACGAATTTTTTAAGAATTTTCAAATTTTCAGAAAGGATGTTCCAGATAAGGTCAAAAACGACATACTCAGATCTTCACCAAACTTTGCAGGGATACATTGGAGGTCGAGATACGTGGAAAAAACGTACAAAACAAGAGATTGGAGACATCAAGATTTTGGACGAATTTTTGAAGAATTTTCAAATTTTCTGATAGGAGGTCCCAGATAAGGTCAAAAACTACATACTCAGATCTCCACCAAACATTGCAGGGATACATTGGATGTCAAGACACGTGGAAAAAACGTACAAAACAAGAGATTGGAGACATCAAGATTTTCGACGAATTTTTGAAGAATTTTCAAATTTTCAGATAGGAGGTTCCAGATAAGGTCAAAAACTACATACTCAGATCTTCACCAAACATTGCAGGGATACTTTGCATGTCAAGACACGTGGAAAAAACGTACAAAACAAGAGATCGGAGACATCAAGATTTTCGACGAATTTTTTAAGAATTTTCAAATTTTCAGATGGGAGGTTCCAGATAAGGTCAAAAACGACATACTCAGATCTTCACCAAACTTTGCATGGATACATTGGATGTCAAGACACGTGGAAAAAACATACAAAACATAGGATTGGTGACATCAAGATTTTGGACGAATTTTTTAAGAATTTTCAAATTTTCAGATAGGAGGTTCCATATAAGGTCAAAAACTACATACTCAGATCTTCACCAAACTTTGCAGGGATACATTGGAGGTCGAGACACGTGGAAAAAAAGTACAAAACAAGAGATTGGGGTCATCAAGATTTTGGACGGATTTTTTAGGAATTTTCAAATTTTCAGATGGGAGGTTCCAGATAAGGTCAAAAACTACATACTCAGATCTTCACCAAACATTGCAGGGATACATTGGATGTCAAGACACGTGGAAAAAACGTACAAAACAAGAGATTGGAGACATCAAGATTTTGGACGAAATTTTTAAGAATTTTCAAATTTTCAGATAGGAGGTTCCAGATGAGGTCAAAAACTACATACTCAGATCTTCACCAAACTTTGCAGGAATACTTTGCATGTCAAGACACGTGGAAAAAACGTACAAAACAAGAGATCGGAGACATCAAGATTTTCGACGAATTTTTTAAGAATTTTCAAATTTTCAGATGGGAGGTTCCAGATAAGGTCAAAAACGACATACTCAGATCTTCACCAAACTTTGCAGGGATCCATTGGAGGTCGAGACACGTGGAAAAAACGTACAAAACAAGAGATTGGAGACATCAAGATTTTGGACGAATTTTTTAAGAATTTTCAAATTTTCAGATAGGAGGTTCCATATAAGGTCAAAAACTACATACTCAGATCTTCACCAAACTTTGCAGGGATACATTGGATGTCAAGACACGTGGAAAAAACGTACAAAACAAGAGATTGGAGACATCAAGATTTTCGACGAATTTTTTAAGAATTTTCAAATTTTCAGAAAGGATGTTCCAGATAAGGTCAAAAACGACATACTCAGATCTTCACCAAACTTTGCAGGGATCCATTGGAGGTCGAGACACGTGGAAAAAACGTACAAAACAAGAGATTGGAGACATCAAGATTTTGGACGAATTTTTGAAGAATTTTCAAATTTTCAGATAGGAGGTTCCAGATAAGGTCTAAAACTACATACTCAGATCTCCACCAAACATTGCAGGAATACATTGGATGTCAAGACACGTGGAAAAAACGTACAAAACAAGAGATTGGAGACATCAAGATTTTCGACGAATTTTTGAAGAATTTTCAAATTTTCAGATAGGAGGTTCCAGATAAGGTCAAAAACTACATACTCAGATCTTCACCAAACGTTGCAGGGATACTTTGCATGTCAAGACACGTGGAAAAAACGTACAAAACAAAAGATTGGAGACATCAAGATTTTCGACGAATTTTTTAAGAATTTTCAAATTTTCAGATGGGAGGTTCCAGATAAGGTCAAAAACGACATACTCAGATCTTCACCAAACTTTGCATGGATACATTGGATGTCAAGACACGTGGAAAAAACGTACAAAACAAGAGATTGGAGACATCAAGATTTTGGACGAATTTTTTAAGAATTTTCAAATTTTCAGATGGGAGGTTCAATATAAGGTCAAAAACTACATACTCAGATCTTCACCAAACTTTGCAGGGATACTTTGGATGTCAAGACACGTGGAAAAAACGTACAAAACAAGAGATTGGGGTCATCAAGATTTTGGACGAATTTTTTAAGAATTTTCAAATTTTCAGATGGGAGGTTCAATATAAGGTCAAAAACTACATACTCAGATCTTCACCAAACTTTGCATGGATACATTGGATGTCAAGACACGTGGAAAAAACATACAAAACATAGGATTCGGAACATCAAGATTTTGGTCGAATTTTTTAAGAATTTTCAAATTTTCAGATAGGAGGTTCCATATAAGGTCAAAAACTACATACTCAGATCTTCACCAAACATTGCAGGAATACATTGGATGTCAAGACACGTGGAAAAAACGTACAAAACAAGAGATTGGGGTCATCAAGATTTTGCACGGATTTTTTAGGAATTTTCAAATTTTCAGATGGGAGGTTCCAGATAAGGTCAAAAACTACATACTCAGATCTTCACCAAACTTTGCAGGGATACATTGGATGTCAAGACACGTGGAAAAAACGTACAAAACAAGAGATTGGAGACATCAAGATTTTGGACGAATTTTTTAAGAATTTTCAAATTTTCAGATAGGAGGTTCCATATAAGGTCAAAAACTACATACTCAGATCTTCACCAAACTTTGCATGGATACATTATGTGTCAAGACACGTGGAAAAAACGTACAAAACAAAAGATTGGAGACATCAAGATTTTGGTCGAATTTTTTAAGAATTTTCAAATTTTCAGATGGGAGGTTCCAGATAAGATCAAAAACTACATACTCAGATCTTCACCAAACTTTGCAGGGATACATTGGATGTCAAGACACGTGGAAAAAAAGTACAAAACAAGAGATTGGGGTCATCAAGATTTTGGACGGATTTTTTAGGAATTTTCAAATTTTCAGATGGGAGGTTCCAGATAAGGTCAAAAACTACATACTCAGATCTTCACCAAACATTGCAGGGATACATTGGATGTCAAGACACGTGGAAAAAACGTATAAAACAAGAGATTGGAGACATCAAGATTTTGGACGAATTTTTTAAGAATTTTCAAATTTTCAGATAGGAGGTTCCAGATGAGGTCAAAAACTACATACTCAGATCTTCACCAAACTTTGCAGGAATACTTTGCATGTCAAGACACGTGGAAAAAACGTACAAAACAAGAGATCGGAGACATCAAGATTTTCGACGAATTTTTTAAGAATTTTCAAATTTTCAGATGGGAGGTTCCAGACAAGGTCAAAAACGACATACTCAGATCTTCACCAAACTTTGCAGGGATCCATTGGAGGTCGAGACACGTGGAAAAAACGTACAAAACAAGAGATTGGAGACATCAAGATTTTGGACGAATTTTTTAAGAATTTTCAAATTTTCAGATAGGAGGTTCCATATAAGATCAAAAACTACATACTCAGATCTTCACCAAACTTTGCAGGGATACATTGGATGTCAAGACACGTGGAAAAAACGTACAAAACAAGAGATTGGAGACATCAAGATTTTCGACGAATTTTTTAAGAATTTTCAAATTTTCAGAAAGGATGTTCCAGATAAGGTCAAAAACGACATACTCAGATCTTCACCAAACTTTGCAGGGATCCATTGGAGGTCGAGACACGTGGAAAAAACGTACAAAACAAGAGATTGGAGACATCAAGATTTTGGACGAATTTTTGAAGAATTTTCAAATTTTCAGATAGGAGGTTCCAGATAAGGTCTAAAACTACATACTCAGATCTCCACCAAACATTGCAGGAATACATTGGATGTCAAGACACGTGGAAAAAACGTACAAAACAAGAGATTGGAGACATCAAGATTTTCGACGAATTTTTGAAGAATTTTCAAATTTTCAGATAGGAGTTTCCAGATAAGGTCAAAAACTACATACTCAGATCTTCACCAAACGTTGCAGGGATACTTTGCATGTCAAGACACGTGGAAAAAACGTACAAAACAAAAGATTGGAGACATCAAGATTTTCGACGAATTTTTTAAGAATTTTCAAATTTTCAGATGGGAGGTTCCAGATAAGGTCAAAAACGACATACTCAGATCTTCACCAAACTTTGCATGGATACATTGGATGTCAAGACACGTGGAAAAAACGAACAAAACAAGAGATTGGAGACATCAAGATTTTGGACGAATTTTTTAAGAATTCTCAAATTTTCAGAAAGGAGGTTCCATATAAGGTCAAAAACTACATACTCAGATCTTCACCAAACTTTGCAGGGATACTTTGGATGTCAAGACACGTGGAAAAAACGTACAAAACAAGAGATTGGGGTCATCAAGATTTTGGACGAATTTTTTAAGAATTTTCAAATTTTCAGATGGGAGGTTCAATATAAGGTCAAAAACTACATACTCAGATCTTCACCAAACTTTGCATGGATACATTGGATGTCAAGACACGTGGAAAAAACATACAAAACATAGGATTCGGAACATCATGATTTTGGTCGAATTTTTTAAGAATTTTCAAATTTTCAGAAAGGATGTTCCAGATAAGGTCAAAAACGACATACTCAGATCTTCACCAAACTTTGCAGGGATACATTGGATATCAAGACACGTGGAAAAAACGTACAAAACAAGAGATTGGAGACATCAAGATTTTGGACGAATTTTTTAAGAATTTTCAAATTTTCAGATAGGAGGTTCCAGATAAGGTCAAAAACTACATACTCAGATCTTCACCAAACTTTGCAGGGATACATTGCATGTCAAGACACGTGGAAAAAACGTACAAAACAAGAGATTGGGGTCATCAAGATTTTGGACGGATTTTTTAGGAATTTTCAAATTTTCAGATAGGAGGTTCCAGATAAGGTCAAAAACTACATACTCAGATCTTCACCAAACATTGCAGGGATACATTGGATGTCAAGACACGTGGAAAAAACGTACAAATCAAGAGATTGGAGACATCAAGATTTTGGATGAATTTTTTAAGAATTTTCAAATTTTCAGATAGGAGGTTCCAGATGAGGTCAAAAACTACATACTCAGATCTTCACCAAACTTTGCAGGAATACTTTGCATGTCAAGACACGTGGAAAAAACGTACAAAACAAGAGATCGGAGACATCAAGATTTTCGACGAATTTTTTAAGAATTTTCAAATTTTCAGATGGGAGGTTCCAGATAAGGTCAAAAACGACATACTCAGATCTTCACCAAACTTTGCATGGATACATTGGATGTCAAGACACGTGGAAAAAACATACAAAACATAGGATTGGTGACATCAAGATTTTCGACGAATTTTTTAAGAATTTTCAAATTTTCAGATAGGAGGTTCCATATAAGGTCAAAAACTACATGCTCAGATCTTCACCAAACTTTGCAGGGATACATTGGATGTCAAGACACGTGGAAAAAACGTACAAAACAAGAGATTGGAGACATCAAGATTATGGACGAATTTTTTGAGAATTTTCAAATTTTCAGAAAGGAGGTTTCATATAAGGTCAAAAACTACATACTCAGATCTTCACCAAACTTTGCAGGGATACATTGTATGTTAAGAAACGTGGAAAAAACGTACAAAACAAGAGATTGGAGACATCAAGATTTTCGACGAATTTTTTAAGAATTTTCAAATTTTCAGAAAGGATGTTCCAGATAAGGTCAAAAACGACATACTCAGATCTTCACTAACTTTGCAGGGATACATTGGAGGTCGAGACACGTGGAAAAAACGTACAAAACAAGAGATTGGAGACATCAAGATTTTGGACGAATTTTTGAAGAATTTTCAAATTTTCAGATAGGATGTTCCAGATAAGGTCAAAAACTACATACTCAGATCTCCACCAAACATTGCAGGGATACATTGGATGTCAAGACACGTGGAAAAAACGTACAAAGCAAGAGATTGGAGACATCAAGTTTTTCGACGAATTTTTGAAGAATTTTCAAATTTTCAGATAGGAGGTTCCAGATAAGGTCAAAAACTACATACTCAGATCTTCACCAAACGTTGCAGGGATACTTTGCATGTCAAGACACGTGGAAAAAACGTACAAAACAAGAGATTGGAGACATCAAGATTTTCGACGAATTTTTTAAGAATTTTCAAATTTTCGGATGGGAGGTTCCAGATAAGGTCAAAAACGACATACTCAGATCTTCACCAAACTTTGCATGGATACATTGGATGTCAAGACACGTGGAAAAAACGTACAAAACAAGAGATTGGAGACATCAAGATTTTGGACGAATTTTTTAAGAATTCTCAAATTTTCAGAAAGGAGGTTCCATATAAGGTCAAAAACTACATACTCAGATCTTCACCAAACTTTGCAGGGATACATTGGATGTCAAGACACGTGGAAAAAACGTACAAAACAAGAGATTGGGGTCTTCAAGATTTTGGACGAATTTTTTAAGAATTTTCAAATTTTCAGAAAGGAGGTTCCATATAAGGTCAAAAACTACATACTCAGATCTTCACCAAACTTTGCAGGGATACATTGAATGTCAAGACACGTGGAAAAAACGTACAAAACAAGAGATTGTGGTCATCAAGATTTTGGACGGATTTTTTAGGAATTTTCAAATTTTCAGATGGGAGGTTCCAGATAAGGTCAAAAACTACATACTCAGATCTTCACCAAACTTTGCAGGGATACATTGGATGTCAAGACACGTGGAAAAAACGTACAAAACAAGAGATTGGAGACATCAAGATTTTGGACGAATTTTTTAAGAATTTTCAAATTTTCAGATAGGAGGTTCCATATAAGGTCAAAAACTACATACTCAGATCTTCACCAAACTTTGCATGGATACATTATGTGTCAAGACACGTGGAAAAAACGTACAAAACAAGAGATTGGAGACATCAAGATTTTGGTCGAATTTTTTAAGAATTTTCAAATTTTCAGATGGGAGGTTCCAGATAAGGTCAAAAACTACATACTCAGATCTTCACCAAACTTTGCAGGGATACATTGGATGTCAAGACACGTGGAAAAAACGTACAAAACAAGAGATAGGAGACATCAAGATTTTGGACGAATTTTTTAACAATTTTCAAATTTTCAGAAAGGATGTTCCAGATAAGGTCAAAAACGACATACTCAGATCTTCACCAAACTTTGCAGGGATACATTGGATATCAAGACACGTGGAAAAAACGTACAAAACAAGAGATTGGAGACATCAAGATTTTGGACGAATTTTTTAAGAATTTTCAAATTTTCAGATAGGAGGTTCCAGATAAGGTCAAAAACTACATACTCAGATCTTCACCAAACTTTGCAGGGATACATTGGATGTCAAGACACGTGGAAAAAACGTACAAAACAAGAGATTGGAGACATCAAGATTTTGGACGAATTTTTTAAGAATTTTCAAATTTTCAGATAGGAGGTTCCAGATGAGGTCAAAAACTACATACTCAGATCTTCACCAAACTTTGCAGGAATACTTTGCATGTCAAGACACGTGGAAAAAACGTACAAAACAAGAGATCGGAGACATCAAGATTTTCGACGAATTTTTTAAGAATTTTCAAATTTTCAGATGGGAGGTTCCAGATAAGGTCAAAAACGACATACTCAGATCTTCACCAAACTTTGCAGGGATCCATTGGAGGTCGAGACACGTGGAAAAAACGTACAAAACAAGAGATTGGAGACATCAAGATTTTGGTCGAATTTTTTAAGAATTTTCAAATTTTCAGATGGGAGGTTCCAGATAAGGTCAAAAACTACATACTCAGATCTTCACCAAACTTTGCAGGGATACATTGGATGTCAAGACACGTGGAAAAAACGTACAAAACAAGAGATAGGAGACATCAAGATTTTGGACGAATTTTTTAACAATTTTCAAATTTTCAGAAAGGATGTTCCAGATAAGGTCAAAAACGACATACTCAGATCTTCACCAAACTTTGCAGGGATACATTGGATATCAAGACACGTGGAAAAAACATACAAAACAAGAGATTGGAGACATCAAGATTTTGGACGAATTTTTTAAGAATTTTCAAATTTTCAGATAGGAGGTTCCAGATAAGGTCAAAAACTACATACTCAGATCTTCACCAAACTTTGCAGGGATACATTGGATGTCAAGACACGTGGAAAAAACGTACAAAACAAGAGATTGGGGTCATCAAGATTTTTAACGGATCTTTTAGGAATTTTCAAATTTTCAGATGGGAGGTTCCAGATAAGGTCAAAAACTACATACTCAGATCTTCACCAAACGTTGCAGGGATACTTTGCATGTCAAGACACGTGGAAAAAACGTACAAAACAAGAGATTGGAGACATCAAGATTTTCGACGAATTTTTTAAGAATTTTCAAATTTTCAGATGGGAGGTTCCAGATAAGGTCAAAAACGACATACTCAGATCTTCACCAAACTTTGCATGGATACATTGGATGTCAAGACACGTGGAAAAAACGTACAAAACAAGAGATTGGGGTCATCAAGATTTTGCAAGGATTTTTTAGGAATTTTCAAATTTTCAGATGGGAGGTTCCAGATAAGGTCAAAAACTACATACTCAGATCTTCACCAAACTTTGCAGGGATACATTGGATGTCAAGACACGTGGAAAAAACGTACAAAACAAGAGATTGGAGACATCAAGATTTTGGACGAATTTTTTAAGAATTTTCAAATTTTCAGATAGGAGGTTCCATATAAGGTAAAAAACTACATACTCAGATCTTCACCAAACTTTGCATGGATACATTATGTGTCAAGACACGTGGAAAAAACGTACAAAACAAAAGATTGGAGACATCAAGATTTTGGTCGAATTTTTTAAGAATTTTCAAATTTTCAGATGGGAGGTTCCAGATAAGGTCAAAAACTACATACTCAGATCTTCACCAAACTTTGCATGGATACATTATGTGTCAAGACACGTGGAAAAAACGTACAAAACAAGAGATTGGAGACATCAAGATATTGGTCGAATTTTTTAAGAATTTTCAAATTTTCAGATGGGAGGTTCCAGATAAGGTCAAAAACTACATACTCAGATCTTCACCAAACTTTGCAGGGATACATTGGATGTCAAGACACGTGGAAAAAACGTACAAAACAAGAGATAGGAGACATCAAGATTTTGGACGAATTTTTTAACAATTTTCAAATTTTCAGAAAGGATGTTCCAGATAAGGTCAAAAACAACATACTCAGATCTTCACCAAACTTTGCAGGGATACATTGGATATCAAGACACGTGGAAAAAACGTACAAAACAAGAGATTGGAGACATCAAGATTTTGGACGAATTTTTTAAGAATTTTCAAATTTTCAGATAGGAGGTTCCAGATAAGATCAAAAACTACATACTCAGATCTTCACCAAACTTTGCAGGGATACATTGGATGTCAAGACACGTGGAAAAAAAGTACAAAACAAGAGATTGGGGTCATCAAGATTTTGGACGGATTTTTTAGGAATTTTCAAATTTTCAGATGGGAGGTTCCAGATAAGGTCAAAAACTACATACTCAGATCTTCACCAAACATTGCAGGGATGCATTGGATGTCAAGACACGTGGAAAAAACGTACAAAACAAGAGATTGGAGACATCAAGATTTTGGACGAATTTTTTAAGAATTTTCAAATTTTCAGATAGGAGGTTCCAGATGAGGTCAAAAACTACATACTCAGATCTTCACCAAACTTTGCAGGAATACTTTGCATGTCAAGACACGTGGAAAAAACGTACAAAACAAGAGATCGGAGACATCAAGATTTTCGACGAATTTTTTAAGAATTTTCAAATTTTCAGATGGGAGGTTCCAGATAAGGTCAAAAACGACATACTCAGATCTTCACCAAACTTTGCATGGATACATTGGATGTCAAGACACGTGGAAAAAACATACAAATCATAGGATTGGTGACATCAAGATTTTGGACGAATTTTTTAAGAATTTTCAAATTTTCAGATAGGAGGTTCCATATAAGGTCAAAAACTACATACTCAGATCTTCACCAAACTTTGCAGGGATACATTGGAGGTCGAGACACGTGGAAAAAAAGTACAAAACAAGAGATTGGGGTCATCAAGATTTTGGACGGATTTTTTAGGAATTTTCAAATTTTCAGATGGGAGGTTCCAGATAAGGTCAAAAACTACATACTCAGATCTTCACCAAACATTGCAGGGATACATTGGATGTCAAGACACGTGGAAAAAACGTACAAAACAAGAGATTGGAGACATCAAGATTTTGGACGAATTTTTTAAGAATTTTCAAATTTTCAGATAGGAGGTTCCAGATGAGGTCAAAAACTACATACTCAGATCTTCACCAAACTTTGCAGGAATACTTTGCATGTCAAGACACGTGGAAAAAACGTACAAAACAAGAGATCGGAGACATCAAGATTTTCGACGAATTTTTTAAGAATTTTCAAATTTTCAGATGGGAGGTTCCAGATAAGGTCAAAAACGACATACTCAGATCTTCACCAAACTTTGCAGGGATCCATTGGAGGTCGAGACACGTGGAAAAAACGTACAAAACAAGAGATTGGAGACATCAAGATTTTGGACGAATTTTTTAAGAATTTTCAAATTTTCAGATAGGAGGTTCCATATAAGGTCAAAAACTACATACTCAGATCTTCACCAAACTTTGCAGGGATACATTGGATGTCAAGACACGTGGAAAAAACGTACAAAACAAGAGATTGGAGACATCAAGATTTTCGACGAATTTTTTAAGAATTTTCAAATTTTCAGAAAGGATGTTCCAGATAAGGTCAAAAACGACATACTCAGATCTTCACCAAACTTTGCAGGGATACATTGGATGTCAAGACACGTGGAAAAAACGTACAAAAAAGAGATTGGAGACATCAAGATTTTCGACGAATTTTTGAAGAATTTTCAAATTTTCAGATAGGAGGTTCCAGATAAGGTCTAAAACTACATACTCAGATCTCCACCAAACATTGCAGGAATACATTGGATGTCAAGACACGTGGAAAAAACGTACAAAACAAGAGATTGGAGACATCAAGATTTTCGACGAATTTTTGAAGAATTTTCAAATTTTCAGATAGGAGGTTCCAGATAAGGTCAAAAACTACATACTCAGATCTTCACCAAACGTTGCAGGGATACTTTGCATGTCAAGACACGTGGAAAAAACGTACAAAACAAAAGATTGGAGACATCAAGATTTTCGACGAATTTTTTAAGAATTTTCAAATTTTCAGATGGGAGGTTCCAGATAAGGTCAAAAACGACATACTCAGATCTTCACCAAACATTGCAGGGATACATTGGATGTCAAGACACGTGGAAAAAACGTACAAAACAAGAGATTGGGGTCATCAAGATTTTGGACGGATTTTTTAGGAATTTTCAAATTTTCAGATGGGAGGTTCCAGATAAGGTCAAAAACTACATACTCAGATCTTCACCAAACTTTGCAGGAATACTTTGCATGTCAAGACACGTGGAAAAAACGTACAAAACAAGAGATCGGAGACATCAAGATTTTCGACGAATTTTTTAAGAATTTTCAAATTTTCAGATAGGAGGTTCCAGATAAGGTCAAAAACTACATACTCAGATCTGCACCAAACTTTGCAGGAATACTTTGCATGTCAAGACACGTGGAAAAAACATACAAAACATAGGATTCGGAAAATCAAGATTTTGGTCGAATTTTTTAAGAATTTTCAAATTTTCAGATAGGAGGTTCCATATAAGGTCAAAAACTACATACTCAGATCTTCACCAAACTTTGCAGGGATACATTGGATATCAAGACACGTGGAAAAAACGTACAAAACAAGAGATTGGAGACATCAAGATTTTGGACGAATTTTTTAAGAATTTTCAAATTTTCAGATGGGAGGTTCAATATAAGGTCAAAAACTACATACTCAGATCTTCACCAAACTTTGCAGGGATACATTGGATGTCAAGACACGTGGAAAAAACGTACAAAACAAGAGATTGGAGACATCAAGATTTTGGTCGAATTTTTTAAGAATTTTCAAATTTTCAGATAGGAGGTTCCATATAAGGTCAAAAACTACATACTCAGATCTTCACCAAACATTGCAGGGATACATTGGATGTCAAGACACGTGGAAAAAACGTACAAAACAAGAGATTGGAGACATCAAAATTTTGGACGAATTTTTTAAGAATTTTCAAATTTTCAGATAGGAGGTTCCATATAAGGTCAAAAACTACATACTCAGATCTTCACCAAACATTGCAGGGATACATTGGATGTCAAGACACGTGGAAAGAACGTACAAAACAAGAGATTGGAGACATCAAGATTTTGGACGAATTTTTTAAGAATTTTCAAATTTTCATATAGGAGGCTCCATATAAGGTCAAAAACTACATACTCAGATCTTCACCAAACATTGCAGGGATACATTGGATGTCAAGACACGTGGAAAAAACGTACAAAACAAGAGATTGGAGACATCAAGATTTTGGACGAATTTTTTAAGAATTTTCAAATTTTCAGATAGGAGGTTCCAGATAAGGTCAAAAACTACATACTCAGATCTTCACCAAACGTTGCAGGGATACTTTGCATGTCAAGACACGTGGAAAAAACGTACAAAACAAGAGATTGGAGACATCAAGATTTTGGACGAATTTTTTAAGAATTTTCAAATTTTCAGATGGGAGGTTCCAGATAAGGTCAAAAACGACATACTCAGATCTTCACCAAACATTGCAGGGATACATTGGATGTCAAGACACGTGGAAAAAACGTACAAAACAAGAGATTGGAGACATCAAGATTTTGGACGAATTTTTTAAGAATTTTCAAATTTTCAGATAGGAGGTTCCAGATAAAGTCAAAAACTACATACTCAGATCTTCACCAAACGTTGCAGGGATACTTTGCATGTCAAGACACGTGGAAAAAACGTACAAAACAAGAGATTGGAGACATCAAGATTTTCGACGAATTTTTTAAGAATTTTCAAATTTTCAGATGGGAGGTTCCAGATAAGGTCAAAAACTACATACTCAGATCTTCACCAAACTCTGCAGGGATACATTGGATGTCAAGACACGTGGAAAAAACATACAAAACATAGGATTGGGGACATCAAGATTTTGGTCAAATTTTTTAAGAATTTTCAAATTTTCAGATAGGAGGTTCCATATAAGGTCAAAAACTACATACTCAGATCTTCACCAAACTTTGCATGGATACATTATGTGTCAAGACACGTGGAAAAAACGTACAAAAGAAGAGATTGGAGACATCAAGATTTTGGTCGAATTTTTTAAGAATTTTCAAATTTTCAGATGGGAGGTTCCAGATAAGGTCAAAAACTACATACTCAGATCTTCACCAAACTTTGCAGGGATACATTGGATGTCAAGACACGTGGAAAAAACGTACAAAACAAGAGATAGGAGACTTCAAGATTTTGGACGAATTTTTTAACAATTTTCAAATTTTCAGAAAGGATGTTCCAGATAAGGTCAAAAACGACATACTCAGATCTTCACCAAACTTTGCAGGGATACATTGGATATCAAGACACGTGGAAAAAACGTACAAAAGAAGAGATTGGAGACATCAAGATTTTGGACGAATTTTTTAAGAATTTTCAAATTTTCAGATGGGAGGTTCCAGATAAGGTCAAAAACGACATACTCAGATCTTCACCAAACTTTGCATGGATACATTGGATGTCAAGACACGTGGAAAAAACATACAAAACATAGGATTGGTGACATCAAGATTTTGGACGAATTTTTTAAGAATTTTCAAATTTTCAGATAGGAGGTTCCATATAAGGTCAAAAACTACATACTCAGATCTTCACCAAACTTTGCAGGGATACATTGGAGGTCGAGACACGTGGAAAAAAAGTACAAAACAAGAGATTGGGGTCATCAAGATTTTGGACGGATTTTTTAGGAATTTTCAAATTTTCAGATGGGAGGTTCCAGATAAGGTCAAAAACTACATACTCAGATCTTCACCAAACATTGCAGGGATACATTGGATGTCAAGACACGTGGAAAAAACGTACAAAACAAGAGATTGGAGACATCAAGATTTTGGACGAATTTTTTAAGAATTTTCAAATTTTCAGATAGGAGGTTCCAGATGAGGTCAAAAACTACATACTCAGATCTTCACCAAACTTTGCAGGAATACTTTGCATGTCAAGACACGTGGAAAAAACGTACAAAACAAGAGATCGGAGACATCAAGATTTTCGACGAATTTTTTAAGAATTTTCAAATTTTCAGATGGGAGGTTCCAGATAACGTCAAAAACGACATACTCAGATCTTCACCAAACTTTGCATGGATACATTGGATGTCAAGACACGTGGAAAAAACGTACAAAACAAGAGATTGGGGTCATCAAGATTTTGCACGGATTTTTTAGGAATTTTCAAATTTTCAGATGGGAGGTTCCAGATAAGGTCAAAAACTACATACTCAGATCTTCACCAAACTTTGCAGGGATACATTGGATGTCAAGACACGTGGAAAAAACGTACAAAACAAGAGATTGGAGACATCAAGATTTTGGACGAATTTTTTAAGAATTTTCAAATTTTCAGATAGGAGGTTCCATATAAGGTCAAAAACTACATACTCAGATCTTCACCAAACATTGCAGGAATACATTGGATGTCAAGACACGTGGAAAAAACGTACAAAACAAGAGATTGGGGTCATCAAGATTTTGCACGGATTTTTTAGGAATTTTCAAATTTTCAGATGGGAGGTTCCAGATAAGGTCAAAAACTACATACTCAGATCTTCACCAAACTTTGCAGGGATACATTGGATGTCAAGACACGTGGAAAAAACGTACAAAACAAGAGATTGGAGACATCAAGATTTTGGACGAATTTTTTAAGAATTTTCAAATTTTCAGATAGGAGGTTCCATATAAGGTCAAAAACTACATACTCAGATCTTCACCAAACTTTGCAGGGATACATTGGATATCAAGACACGTGGAAAAAACGTACAAAACAAGAGATTGGAGACATCAAGATTTTGGACGAATTTTTTAAGAATTTTCAAATTTTCAGATATAAGGTTCCAGATAAGGTCAAAAACTACATACTCAGATCTTCACCAAACTTTGCAGGGATACATTGGAGGTCGAGACACGTGGAAAAAAAGTACAAAACAAGAGATTGGGGTCATCAAGATTTTGGACGGATTTTTTAGGAATTTTCAAATTTTCAGATGGGAGGTTCCAGATAAGGTCAAAAACTACATACTCAGATCTTCACCAAACATTGCAGGGATACATTGGATGTCAAGACACGTGGAAAAAACGTACAAAACAAGAGATTGGAGACATCAAGATTTTGGACGAATTTTTTAAGAATTTTCAAATTTTCAGATAGGAGGTTCCAGATGAGGTCAAAAACTACATACTCAGATCTTCACCAAACTTTGCAGGAATACTTTGCATGTCAAGACACGTGGAAAAAACGTACAAAACAAGAGATCGGAGACATCAAGATTTTCGACGAATTTTTTAAGAATTTTCAAATTTTCAGATGGGAGGTTCCAGATAACGTCAAAAACGACATACTCAGATCTTCACCAAACTTTGCATGGATACATTGGATGTCAAGACACGTGGAAAAAACGTACAAAACAAGAGATTGGGGTCATCAAGATTTTGCACGGATTTTTTAGGAATTTTCAAATTTTCAGATGGGAGGTTCCAGATAAGGTCAAAAACTACATACTCAGATCTTCACCAAACTTTGCAGGGATACATTGGATGTCAAGACACGTGGAAAAAACGTACAAAACAAGAGATTGGAGACATCAAGATTTTGGACCAATTTTTTAAGAATTTTCAAATTTTCAGATAGGAGGTTCCATATAAGGTCAAAAACTACATACTCAGATCTTCACCAAACATTGCAGGAATACATTGGATGTCAAGACACGTGGAAAAAACGTACAAAACAAGAGATTGGGGTCATCAAGATTTTGCACGGATTTTTTAGGAATTTTCAAATTTTCAGATGGGAGGTTCCAGATAAGGTCAAAAACTACATACTCAGATCTTCACCAAACTTTGCAGGGATACATTGGATGTCAAGACACGTGGAAAAAACGTACAAAACAAGAGATTGGAGACATCAAGATTTTGGACGAATTTTTTAAGAATTTTCAAATTTTCAGATAGGAGGTTCCATATAAGGTCAAAAACTACATACTCAGATCTTCACCAAACTTTGCAGGAATACTTTGCATGTCAACACACGTGGAAAAAACGTACAAAACAAGAGATCGGAGACATCAAGATTTTCGACGAATTTTTTAAGAATTTTCAAATTTTCAGATAGGAGGTTCCATATAAGGTCAAAAACTACATACTCAGATCTTCACCAAACTTTGCAGGAATACTTTGCATGTCAAGACACGTGGAAAAAACGTACAAAACAAGAGATCGGAGACATCAAGATTTTCGACGAATTTTTTAAGAATTTTCAAATTTTCAGATGGGAGGTTCCAGATAAGGTCAAAAACGACATACTCAGATCTTCACCAAACTTTGCATGGATACATTGGATGTCAAGACACGTGGAAAAAACATACAAAACATAGGATTGGTGACATCAAGATTTTGGACGAATTTTTTAAGAATTTTCAAATTTTCAGATAGGAGGTTCCATATAAGGTCAAAAACTACATACTCAGATCTTCACCAAACTTTGCAGGGATACATTGGATGTCAAGACACGTGGAAAAAACGTACAAAACAAGAGATTGGAGACATCAAGATTTTGGACGAATTTTTTAAGAATTTTCAAATTTTCAGATAGGAGGTTCCATATAAGGTCAAAAACTACATACTCAGATCTTCACCAAACTTTGCATGGATACATTATGTGTCAAGACACGTGGAAAAAACGTACAAAAGAAAAGATTGGAGACATGAAGATTTTGGTCGAATTTTTTAAGAATTTTCAAATTTTCAGATGGGAGGTTCCAGATAAGGTCAAAAACTACATACTCAGATCTTCACCAAACTTTGCAGGGATACATTGGATGTCAAGACACGTGGAAAAAACGTACAAAAAAGAGATTGGAGACATCAAGATTTTGGACGAATTTTTTAACAATTTTCAAATTTTCAGAAAGGATGTTCCAGATAAGGTCAAAAACGACATACTCAGATCTTCACCAAACTTTGCAGGGATACATTGGATATCAAGACACGTGGAAAAAACGTACAAAACAAGAGATTGGAGACATCAAGATTTTGGACGAATTTTTTAAGAATTTTCAAATTTTCAGATAGGAGGTTCCAGATAAGGTCAAAAACTACATACTCAGATCTTCACCAAACTTTGCAGGGATACATTGGATGTCAAGACACGTGGAAAAAACGTACAAAACAAGAGATTGGAGACATCAAGATTTTGGACGAATTTTTTAAGAATTTTCAAATTTTCAGATAGGAGGTTCCAGATAAGGTCAAAAACTACATACTCAGATCTTCACCAAACATTGCAGGGATACATTGGATATCAAGACACGTGGAAAAAACGTACAAAACAAGAGATTGGAGACATCAAGATTTTGGACGAATTTTTTAAGAATTTTCAAATTTTCAGATAGGAGGTTCCAGATGAGGTCAAAAACTACATACTCAGATCTTCACCAAACTTTGCAGGAATACTTTGCATGTCAAGACACGGGGAAAAAACGTACAAAACAAGAGATCGGAGACATCAAGATTTTCGACGAATTTTTTAAGAATTTTCAAATTTTCAGATAGGAGGTTCCATATAAGGTCAAAAACTACATACTCAGATCTTCACCAAACTTTGCATGGATACATTATGTGTCAAGACACGTGGAAAAAACGTACAAAACAAAAGATTGGAGACATCAAGATTTAGGTCGAATTTTTTAAGAATTTTCAAATTTTCAGATGGGAGGTTCCAGATAAGGTCAAAAACTACATACTCAGATCTTCACCAAACTTTGCAGGGATACATTGGATGTCAAGACACGTGGAAAAAACGTACAAAAAAGAGAATGGAGACATCAAGATTTTGGACGAATTTTTGAAGAATTTTCAAATTTTCAGAAAGGATGTTCCAGATAAGGTCAAAAACGACATACTCAGATCTTCACCAAACTTTGCAGGGATACATTGGATATCAAGACACGTGGAAAAAACGTACAAAACAAGAGATTGGAGACATCAAGATTTTCGACGAATTTTTTAAGAATTTTCAAATTTTCAGATGGGAGGTTCAATATAAGGTCAAAAACTACATACTCAGATCTTCACCAAACTTTGCAGGGATACATTGGATGTCAAGACACGTGGAAAAAACGTACAAAACAAGAGATTGGAGACATCAAGATTTTGGTCGAATTTTTTAAGAATTTTCAAATTTTCAGATAGGAGGTTCCATATAAGGTCAAAAACTACATACTCAGATCTTCACCAAACATTGCAGGAATACATTGGATGTCAAGACACGTGGAAAAAACGTACAAAACAAGAGATTGGAGACATCAAGATTTTGGACGAATTTTTTAAGAATTTTCAAATTTTCAGATAGGAGGTTCCAGATAAGGTCAAAAACTACATACTCAGATCTTCACCAAACTTTGCAGGGATACATTGGATGTCAAGACACGTGGAAAAAACGTACAAAACAAGAGATTGGGGTCATCAAGATTTTGGACGGATTTTTTAGGAATTTTCAAATTTTCAGATGGGAGGTTCCAGATAAGGTCAAAAACTACATACTCAGATCTTCACCGAACATTGCAGGGATACATTGGATGTCAAGACACGTGGAAAAAACGTACAAAACAAGAGATTGGAGACATCAAAATTTTGGACGAATTTTTTAAGAATTTTCAAATTTTCAGATAGGAGGTTCCAGATGAGGTCAAAAACTACATACTCAGATCTTCACCAAACTTTGCTGGAATACTTTGCATGTCAAGACACGTGGAAAAAACGTACAAAACAAGAGATCGGAGACATCAAGATTTTCGACGAATTTTTTAAGAATTTTCAAATTTTCAGATAGGAGGTTCCATATAAGGTCAAAAACTACATACTCAGATCTTCACCAAACTTTGCAGGGATACATTGGAGGTCGAGACACGTGGAAAAAAAGTACAAAACAAGAGATTGGGGTCATCAAGATTTTGGACGGATTTTTTAGGAATTTTCAAATTTTCAGATGGGAGGTTCCAGATAAGGTCAAAAACTACATACTCAGATCTTCACCAAACATTGCAGGGATACATTGGATGTCAAGACACGTGGAAAAAACGTACAAAACAAGAGATTGGAGACATCAAGATTTTGGACGAATTTTTTAAGAATTTTCAAATTTTCAGATAGGAGGTTCCAGATGAGGTCAAAAACTACATACTCAGATCTTCACCAAACTTTGCAGGAATACTTTGCATGTCAAGACACGTGGAAAAAACGTACAAAACAAGAGATCGGAGACATCAAGATTTTCGACGAATTTTTTAAGAATTTTCAAATTTTCAGATGGGAGGTTCCAGATAAGGTCAAAAACTACATACTCAGATCTTCACCAAACTTTGCATGGATACATTGGATGTCAAGACACGTGGAAAAAACGTACAAAACAAGAGATCGGAAACATCAAGATTTTGGACGAATTTTTTAAGAATTTTCAAATTTTCAGATAGGAGGTTCCAGATAAGGTCAAAAACGACATACTCAGATCTTCACCAAACTTTGCATGGATACATTGGATGTCAAGACACGTGGAAAAAACATACAAAACATAGGATTGGTGACATCAAGATTTTGGACGAATTTTTTAAGAATTTTCAAATTTTCAGATAGGAGGTTCCATATAAGGTCAAAAACTACATACTCAGATCTTCACCAAACTTTGCAGGGATACATTGGATGTCAAGACACGTGGAAAAAACGTACAAAACAAGAGATTGGGGTCATCAAGATTTTGGACGGATTTTTTAGGAATTTTCAAATTTTCAGATGGGAGGTTCCAGATAAGGTCAAAAACTACATACTCAGATCTTCACCAAACATTGCAGGGATACATTGGATGTCAAGACACGTGGAAAAAACGTACAAAACAAGAGATTGGAGACATCAAGATTTTGGACGAATTTTTTAAGAATTTTCAAATTTTCAGATAGGAGGTTCCATATAAGGTCAAAAACTACATACTCAGATCTTCACCAAACTTTGCAGGAATACTTTGCATGTCAAGACACGTGGAAAAAACATACAAAACATAGGATTGGTGACATCAAGATTTTGGACGAATTTTTTAAGAATTTTCAAATTTTCAGATAGGAGGTTCCATATAAGGTCAAAAACTACATACTCAGATCTTCACCAAACTTTGCAGGGATACATTGGAGGTCGAGACACGTGGAAAAAAAGTACAAAACAAGAGATTGGGGTCATCAAGATTTTGGACGGATTTTTTAGGAATTTTCAAATTTTCAGATGGGAGGTTCCAGATAAGGTCAAAAACTACATACTCAGATCTTCACCAAACATTGCAGGGATACATTGGATGTCAAGACACGTGGAAAAAACGTACAAAACAAGAGATTGGAGACATCAAGATTTTGGACGAATTTTTTAAGAATTTTCAAATTTTCAGATAGGAGGTTCCAGATGAGGTCAAAAACTACATACTCAGATCTTCACCAAACTTTGCAGGAATACTTTGCATGTCAAGACACGTGGAAAAAACGTACAAAACAAGAGATCGGAGACATCAAGATTTTCGACGAATTTTTTAAGAATTTTCAAATTTTCAGATGGGAGGTTCCAGATAAGGTCAAAAACGACATACTCAGATCTTCACCAAACTTTGCAGGGATCCATTGGAGGTCGAGACACGTGGAAAAAACGTACAAAACAAGAGATTGGAGACATCAAGATTTTGGACGAATTTTTTAAGAATTTTCAAATTTTCAGATAGGAGGTTCCATATAAGGTCAAAAACTACATACTCAGATCTTCACCAAACTTTGCAGGGATACATTGGATGTCAAGACACGTGGAAAAAACGTACAAAACAAGAGATTGGAGACATCAAGATTTTCGACGAATTTTTTAAGAATTTTCAAATTTTCAGAAAGGATGTTTCAGATAAGGTCAAAAACGACATACTCAGATCTTCACCAAACTTTGCAGGGATCCATTGGAGGTCGAGACACGTGGAAAAAACGTACAAAACAAGAGATTGGAGACATCAAGATTTTGGACGAATTTTTGAAGAATTTTCAAATTTTCAGATGGGAGGTTCCAGATAAGGTCAAAAACTACATACTCAGATCTTCACCAAACTTTGCAGGGATACATTGGATGTCAAGACACGTGGAAAAAACGTACAAAAAAGAGATTGGAGACATCAAGATTTTGGACGAATTTTTTAACAATTTTCAAATTTTCAGAAAGGATGTTCCAGATAAGGTCAAAAACGACATACTCAGATCTTCACCAAACTTTGCATGGATACATTGGATGTCAAGACAAGTGGAAAAAACGTACAAAACAAGAGATTGGGGTCATCAAGATTTTGCACGGATTTTTTAGGAATTTTCAAATTTTCAGATGGGAGGTTCCACATAAGGTCAAAAACTACATACTCAGATCTTCACCAAACTTTGCAGGGATACATTGGATGTCAAGACACGTGGAAAAAACGTACAAAACAAGAGATTGGAGACATCAAGATTTTGGAAGAATTTTTTAAGAATTTTCAAATTTTCAGATAGGAGGTTCCATATAAGGTCAAAAACTACATACTCAGATCTTCACCAAACTTTGCATGGATACATTATGTGTCAAGACACGTGGAAAAAACGTACAAAACAAAAGATTGGAGACATCAAGATTTTGGTCGAATTTTTTAAGAATTTTCAAATTTTCAGATGGGAGGTTCCAGATAAGGTCAAAAACTACATACTCAGATCTTCACCAAACTTTGCAGGGATACATTGGATGTCAAGACACGTGGAAAAAACGTACAAAAAAGAGATTGGAGACATCAAGATTTTGGACGAATTTTTTAACAATTTTCAAATTTTCAGAAAGGATGTTCCAGATAAGGTCAAAAACGACATACTCAGATCTTCACCAAACTTTGCATGGATACATTGGATGTCAAGACACGTGGAAAAAACGTACAAAAAAGAGATTGGAGACATCAAGATTTTGGACGATTTTTTTAACAATTTTCAAATTTTCAGAAAGGATGTTCCAGATAAGGTCAAAAACGACATACTCAGATCTTCACCAAACTTTGCATGGATACATTGGATGTCAAGACACGTGGAAAAAACGTACAAAACAAGAGATTGGGGTCATCAAGATTTTGCACGGATTTTTTAGGAATTTTCAAATTTTCAGATGGGAGGTTCCAGATAAGGTCAAAAACTACATACTCAGATCTTCACCAAACTTTGCAGGGATACATTGGATGTCAAGACACGTGGAAAAAACGTACAAAACAAGAGATTGGGGTCATCAAGATTTTGCACGGATTTTTTAGGAATTTTCAAATTTTCAGATGGGAGGTTCCAGATAAGGTCAAAAACTACATACTCAGATCTTCACCAAACTTTGCAGGGATACATTGGATGTCAAGACACGTGGAAAAAACGTACAAAACAAGAGATTGGAGACATCAAGATTTTGGACGAATTTTTTAAGAATTTTCAAATTTTCAGATAGGAGGTTCCATATAAGGTCAAAAACTACATACTCAGATCTTCACCAAACTTTGCATGGATACATTATGTGTCAAGACACGTGGAAAAAACGTACAAAACAAAAGATTGGAGACATCAAGATATTGGTCGAATTTTTTAAGAATTTTCAAATTTTCAGATGGGAGGTTCCAGATAAGGTCAAAAACTACATACTCAGATCTTCACCAAACTTTGCAGGGATACATTGGATGTCAAGACACGTGGAAAAAACGTACAAAACAAGAGATAGGAGACATCAAGATTTTGGACGAATTTTTTAACAATTTTCAAATTTTCAGAAAGGATGTTCCAGATAAGGTCAAAAACAACATACTCAGATCTTCACCAAACTTTGCAGGGATACATTGGATGTCAAGACACGTGGAAAAAACGTACAAAACAAGAGATCGGAGACATCAAGATTTTCGACGAATTTTTTAAGAATTTTCAAATTTTCAGATGGGAGGTTCCAGATAAGGTCAAAAACTACATACTCAGATCTTCACCAAACTTTGCAGGGATACATTGGATGTCAAGACACGTGGAAAAAACGTACAAAACAAGAGATTGGAGACATCAAAATTTTGGACGAATTTTTTAAGAATTTTCAAATTTTCAGATAGGAGGTTCCAGATAAGGTCAAAAACTACATACTCAGATCTTCACCAAACTTTGCAGGGATACATTGGATGTCAAGACACGTGGAAAAAACGTACAAAACAAGAGATTGGGGTCATCAAGATTTTGGACGGATTTTTTAGGAATTTTCAAATTTTCAGATGGGAGGTTCCAGATAAGGTCAAAAACTACATACTCAGATCTTCACCAAACGTTGCAGGGATACTTTGCATGTCAAGACACGTGGAAAAAACGTACAAAACAAAAGATTGGAGACATCAAGATTTTCGACGAATTTTTTAAGAATTTTCAAATTTTCAGATGGGAGGTTCCAGATAAGGTCAAAAACGACATACTCAGATCTTCACCAAACTTTGCATGGATACATTGGATGTCAAGACACGTGGAAAAAACGTACAAAACAAGAGATTGGGGTCATCAAGATTTTGCAAGGATTTTTTAGGAATTTTCAAATTTTCAGATGGGAGGTTCCAGATAAAGTCAAAAACTACATACTCAGATCTTCACCAAACTTTGCAGGGATACATTGGATGTCAAGACACGTGGAAAAAACGTACAAAACAAGAGATTGGAGACATCAAGATTTTGGACGAATTTTTTAAGAATTTTCAAATTTTCAGATAGGAGGTTCCATATAAGGTCAAAAACTACATACTCAGATCTTCACCAAACTTTGCATGGATACATTATGTGTCAAGACACGTGGAAAAAACGTACAAAACAAAAGATTGGAGACATCAAGATTTTGGTCGAATTTTTTAAGAATTTTCAAATTTTCAGATGGGAGGTTCCAGATAAGGTCAAAAACTACATACTCAGATCTTCACCAAACTTTGCAGGGATACATTGGATGTCAAGACACGTGGAAAAAACGTACAAAACAAGAGATTGGAGACATCAAGATTTTGGACGAATTTTTTAAGAATTTTTAAATTTTCAGATAGGAGGTTCCATATAAGGTCAAAAACTACATACTCAGATCTTCACCAAACTTTGCATGGATACATTATGTGTCAAGACACGTGGAAAAAACGTACAAAACAAGAGATTGGAGACATCAAGATATTGGTCGAATTTTTTAAGAATTTTCAAATTTTCAGATAGGAGGTTCCAGATAAGGTCAAAAACTACATACTCAGATTTTCACCAAACTTTGCAGGGATACATTGGATGTCAAGACACGTGGAAAAAACGTACAAAACAAGAGATAGGAGACATCAAGATTTTGGACGAATTTTTTAACAATTTTCAAATTTTCAGAAAGGATGTTCCAGATAAGGTCAAAAACAACATACTCAGATCTTCACCAAACTTTGCAGGGATACATTGGATATCAAGACACGTGGAAAAAACGTACAAAACAAGAGATTGGAGACATCAAGATTTTGGACGAATTTTTTAAGAATTTTCAAATTTTCAGATAGGAGGTTCCAGATAAGATCAAAAACTACATACTCAGATCTTCACCAAACTTTGCAGGGATACATTGGATGTCAAGACACGTGGAAAAAAAGTACAAAACAAGAGATTGGGGTCATCAAGATTTTGGACGGATTTTTTAGGAATTTTCAAATTTTCAGATGGGAGGTTCCAGATAAGGTCAAAAACTACATACTCAGATCTTCACCAAACATTGCAGGGATACATTGGATGTCAAGACACGTGGAAAAAACGTACAAAACAAGAGATTGGAGACATCAAGATTTTGGACGAATTTTTTAAGAATTTTCAAATTTTCAGATAGGAGGTTCCAGATGAGGTCAAAAACTACATACTCAGATCTTCACCAAACTTTGCAGGAATACTTTGCATGTCAAGACACGTGGAAAAAACGTACAAAACAAGAGATCGGAAACATCAAGATTTTCGACGAATTTTTTAAGAATTTTCAAATTTTCAGATGGGAGGTTCCAGATAAGGTCAAAAACGACATACTCAGATCTTCACCAAACTTTGCATGGATACATTGGATGTCAAGACACGTGGAAAAAACATACAAAACATAGGATTGGTGACATCAAGATTTTGGACGAATTTTTTAAGAATTTTCAAATTTTCAGATAGGAGGTTCCATATAAGGTCAAAAACTACATACTCAGATCTTCACCAAACTTTGCAGGGATACATTGGAGGTCGAGACACGTGGAAAAAAAGTACAAAACAAGAGATTGGGGTCATCAAGATTTTGGACGGATTTTTTAGGAATTTTCAAATTTTCAGATTGGAGGTTCCAGATAAGGTCAAAAACTACATACTCAGATCTTCACCAAACATTGCAGGGATACATTGGATGTCAAGACACGTGGAAAAAACGTACAAAACAAGAGATTGGAGACATCAAGATTTTGGACGAATTTTTTAAGAATTTTCAAATTTTCAGAAAGGAGGTTCCAGATGAGGTCAACAACTACATACTCAGATCTTCACCAAACTTTGCAGGAATACTTTGCATGTCAAGACACGTGGAAAAAACGTACAAAACAAGAGATCGGAGACATCAAGATTTTCGACGAATTTTTTAAGAATTTTCAAATTTTCAGATGGGAGGTTCCAGATAAGGTCAAAAACGACATACTCAGATCTTCACCAAACTTTGCAGGGATCCATTGGAGGTCGAGACACGTGGAAAAAACGTACAAAACAAGAGATTGGAGACATCAAGATTTTGGACGAATTTTTTAAGAATTTTCAAATTTTCAGATAGGAGGTTCCATATAAGGTCAAAAACTACATACTCAGATCTTCACCAAACTTTGCAGGGATACATTGGATGTCAAGACACGTGGAAAAAACGTACAAAACAAGAGATTGGAGACATCAAGATTTTCGACGAATTTTTTAAGAATTTTCAAATTTTCAGAAAGGATGTTCCAGATAAGGTCAAAAACGACATACTCAGATCTTCACCAAACTTTGCAGGGATACATTGGATGTCAAGACACGTGGAAAAAACGTACAAAAAAGAGATTGGAGACATCAAGATTTTCGACGAATTTTTGAAGAATTTTCAAATTTTCAGATAGGAGGTTCCAGATAAGGTCTAAAACTACATACTCAGATCTCCACCAAACATTGCAGGAATACATTGGATGTCAAGACACGTGGAAAAAACGTACAAAACAAGAGATTGGAGACATCAAGATTTTCGACGAATTTTTGAAGAATTTTCAAATTTTCAGATAGGGGGTTCCAGATAAGGTCAAAAACTACATACTCAGATCTTCACCAAACGTTGCAGGGATACTTTGCATGTCAAGACACGTGGAAAAAACGTACAAAACAAAAGATTGGAGACATCAAGATTTTCGACGAATTTTTTAAGAATTTTCAAATTTTCAGATGGGAGGTTCCAGATAAGGTCAAAAACGACATACTCAGATCTTCACCAAACATTGCAGGGATACATTGGATGTCAAGACACGTGGAAAAAACGTACAAAACAAGAGATTGGGGTCATCAAGATTTTGGACGGATTTTTTAGGAATTTTCAAATTTTCAGATGGGAGGTTCCAGATAAGGTCAAAAACTACATACTCAGATCTTCACCAAACTTTGCAGGAATACTTTGCATGTCAAGACACGTGGAAAAAACGTACAAAACAAGAGATCGGAGACATCAAGATTTTCGACGAATTTTTTAAGAATTTTCAAATTTTCAGATAGGAGGTTCCAGATAAGGTCAAAAACTACATACTCAGATCTGCACCAAACTTTGCAGGAATACTTTGCATGTCAAGACACGTGGAAAAAACATACAAAACATAGGATTCGGAACATCAAGATTTTGGTCGAATTTTTTAAGAATTTTCAAATTTTCAGATAGGAGGTTCCATATAAGGTCAAAAACTACATACTCAGATCTTCACCAAACTTTGCAGGGATACATTGGATATCAAGACACGTGGAAAAAACGTACAAAACAAGAGATTGGAGACATCAAGATTTTGGACGAATTTTTTAAGAATTTTCAAATTTTCAGATGGGAGGTTCAATATAAGGTCAAAAACTACATACTCAGATCTTCACCAAACTTTGCAGGGATACATTGGATGTCAAGACACGTGGAAAAAACGTACAAAACAAGAGATTGGAGACATCAAGATTTTGGACGATTTTTTTAAGAATTTTCAAATTTTCAGATAGGAGGTTCCAGATGAGGTCAAAAACTACATACTCAGATCTTCACCAAACATTGCAGGAATACTTTGCATGTCAAGACACGTGGAAAGAACGTACAAAACAAGAGATTGGAGACATCAAGATTTTGGACGAATTTTTTAAGAATTTTCAAATTTTCATATAGGAGGCTCCATATAAGGTCAAAAACTACATACTCAGATCTTCACCAAACATTGCAGGGATACATTGGATGTCAAGACACGTGGAAAAAACGTACAAAACAAGAGATTGGAGACATCAAGATTTTGGACGAATTTTTTAAGAATTTTCAAATTTTCAGATAGGAGGTTCCAGATAAGGTCAAAAACTACATACTCAGATCTTCACCAAACGTTGCAGGGATACTTTGCATGTCAAGACACGTGGAAAAAACGTACAAAACAAGAGATTGGAGACATCAAGATTTTCGACGAATTTTTTAAGAATTTTCAAATTTTCAGATGGGAGGTTCCAGATAAGGTCAAAAACTACATACTCAGATCTTCACCAAACATTGCAGGGATACATTGGATGTCAAGACACGTGGAAAAAACGTACAAAACAAGAGATTGGAGACATCAAGATTTTGGACGAATTTTTTAAGAATTTTCAAATTTTCAGATAGGAGGTTCCAGATAAAGTCAAAAACTACATACTCAGATCTTCACCAAACGTTGCAGGGATACTTTGCATGTCAAGACACGTGGAAAAAACGTACAAAACAAGAGATTGGAGACATCAAGATTTTCGACGAATTTTTTAAGAATTTTCAAATTTTCAGATGGGAGGTTCCAGATAAGGTCAAAAACTACATACTCAGATCTTCACCAAACTCAGCAGGGATACATTGGATGTCAAGACACGTGGAAAAAACATACAAAACATAGGATTGGGGACATCAAGATTTTGGTCAAATTTTTTAAGAATTTTCAAATTTTCAGATAGGAGGTTCCATATAAGGTCAAAAACTACATACTCAGATCTTCACCAAACTTTGCATGGATACATTATGTGTCAAGACACGTGGAAAAAACGTACAAAAGAAGAGATTGGAGACATCAAGATTTTGGTCGAATTTTTTAAGAATTTTCAAATTTTCAGATGGGAGGTTCCAGATAAGGTCAAAAACTACATACTCAGATCTTCACCAAACTTTGCAGGGATACATTGGATGTCAAGACACGTGGAAAAAACGTACAAAACAAGAGATAGGAGACTTCAAGATTTTGGACGAATTTTTTAACAATTTTCAAATTTTCAGAAAGGATGTTCCAGATAAGGTCAAAAACGACATACTCAGATCTTCACCAAACTTTGCAGGGATACATTGGATATCAAGACACGTGGAAAAAACGTACAAAACAAGAGATTGGAGACATCAAGATTTTGGACGAATTTTTTAAGAATTTTCAAATTTTCAGATGGGAGGTTCCAGATAAGGTCAAAAACGACATACTCAGATCTTCACCAAACTTTGCATGGATACATTGGATGTCAAGACACGTGGAAAAAACATACAAAACATAGGATTGGTGACATCAAGATTTTGGACGAATTTTTTAAGAATTTTCAAATTTTCAGATAGGAGGTTCCATATAAGGTCAAAAACTACATACTCAGATCTTCACCAAACTTTGCAGGGATACATTGGAGGTCGAGACACGTGGAAAAAAAGTACAAAACAAGAGATTGGGGTCATCAAGATTTTGGACGGATTTTTTAGGAATTTTCAAATTTTCAGATGGGAGGTTCCAGATAAGGTCAAAAACTACATACTCAGATCTTCACCAAACATTGCAGGGATACATTGGATGTCAAGACACGTGGAAAAAACGTACAAAACAAGAGATTGGAGACATCAAGATTTTGGACGAATTTTTTAAGAATTTTCAAATTTTCAGATAGGAGGTTCCAGATGAGGTCAAAAACTACATACTCAGATCTTCACCAAACTTTGCAGGAATACTTTGCATGTCAAGACACGTGGAAAAAACGTACAAAACAAGAGATCGGAGACATCAAGATTTTCGACGAATTTTTTAAGAATTTTCAAATTTTCAGATGGGAGGTTCCAGATAACGTCAAAAACGACATACTCAGATCTTCACCAAACTTTGCATGGATACATTGGATGTCAAGACACGTGGAAAAAACGTACAAAACAAGAGATTGGGGTCATCAAGATTTTGCACGGATTTTTTAGGAATTTTCAAATTTTCAGATGGGAGGTTCCAGATAAGGTCAAAAACTACATACTCAGATCTTCACCAAACTTTGCAGGGATACATTGGATGTCAAGACACGTGGAAAAAACGTACAAAACAAGAGATTGGAGACATCAAGATTTTGGACGAATTTTTTAAGAATTTTCAAATTTTCAGATAGGAGGTTCCATATAAGGTCAAAAACTACATACTCAGATCTTCACCAAACATTGCAGGAATACATTGGATGTCAAGACACGTGGAAAAAACGTACAAAACAAGAGATTGGGGTCATCAAGATTTTGCACGGATTTTTTAGGAATTTTCAAATTTTCAGATGGGAGGTTCCAGATAAGGTCAAAAACTACATACTCAGATCTTCACCAAACTTTGCAGGGATACATTGGATGTCAAGACACGTGGAAAAAACGTACAAAACAAGAGATTGGAGACATCAAGATTTTGGACGAATTTTTTAAGAATTTTCAAATTTTCAGATAGGAGGTTCCATATAAGGTCAAAAACTACATACTCAGATCTTCACCAAACTTTGCAGGGATACATTGGATATCAAGACACGTGGAAAAAACGTACAAAACAAGAGATTGGAGACATCAAGATTTTGGACGAATTTTTTAAGAATTTTCAAATTTTCAGATATAAGGTTCCAGATAAGGTCAAAAACTACATACTCAGATCTTCACCAAACTTTGCAGGGATACATTGGATGTCAAGACACGTGGAAAAAACGTACAAAACAAGAGATTGGGGTCATCAAGATTTTGGACGGATTTTTTAGGAATTTTCAAATTTTCAGATGGGAGGTTCCAGATAAGGTCAAAAACTACATACTCAGATCTTCACCAAACATTGCAGGGATACATTGGATGTCAAGACACGTGGAAAAAACGTACAAAACAAGAGATTGGAGACATCAAAATTTTGGACGAATTTTTTAAGAATTTTCAAATTTTCAGATAGGAGGTTCCAGATGAGGTCAAAAACTACATACTCAGATCTTCACCAAACTTTGCAGGAATACTTTGCATGTCAAGACACGTGGAAAAAACGTACAAAACAAGAGATCGGAGACATCAAGATTTTCGACGAATTTTTTAAGAATTTTCAAATTTTCAGATGGGAGGTTCCAGATAAGGTCAAAAACGACATACTCAGATCTTCACCAAACTTTGCATGGATACATTGGATGTCAAGACACGTGGAAAAAACATACAAAACATAGGATTGGTGACATCAAGATTTTGGACGAATTTTTTAAGAATTTTCAAATTTTCAGATAGGAGGTTCCATATAAGGTCAAAAACCTCATACTCAGATCTTCACCAAACTTTGCAGGGATACATTGGAGGTCGAGACACGTGGAAAAAAAGTACAAAACAAGAGATTGGGGTCATCAAGATTTTGGACGGATTTTTTAGGAATTTTCAAATTTTCAGATGGGAGGTTCCAGATAAGGTCAAAAACTACATACTCAGATCTTCACCAAACATTGCAGGGATACATTGGATGTCAAGACACGTGGAAAAAACGTACAAAACAAGAGATTGGAGACATCAAGATTTTGGACGAATTTTTTAAGAATTTTCAAATTTTCAGATAGGAGGTTCCAGATGAGGTCAAAAACTACATACTCAGATCTTCACCAAACTTTGCAGGAATACTTTGCATGTCAAGACACGTGGAAAAAACGTACAAAACAAGAGATCGGAGACATCAAGATTTTCGACGAATTTTTTAAGAATTTTCAAATTTTCAGATGGGAGGTTCCAGATAACGTCAAAAACGACATACTCAGATCTTCACCAAACTTTGCATGGATACATTGGATGTCAAGACACGTGGAAAAAACGTACAAAACAAGAGATTGGGGTCATCAAGATTTTGCACGGATTTTTTAGGAATTTTCAAATTTTCAGATGGGAGGTTCCAGATAAGGTCAAAAACTACATACTCAGATCTTCACCAAACTTTGCAGGGATACATTGGATGTCAAGACACGTGGAAAAAACGTACAAAACAAGAGATTGGAGACATCAAGATTTTGGACGAATTTTTTAAGAATTTTCAAATTTTCAGATAGGAGGTTCCATATAAGGTCAAAAACTACATACTCAGATCTTCACCAAACATTGCAGGAATACATTGGATGTCAAGACACGTGGAAAAAACGTACAAAACAAGAGATTGGGGTCATCAAGATTTTGCACGGATTTTTTAGGAATTTTCAAATTTTCAGATGGGAGGTTCCAGATAAGGTCAAAAACTACATACTCAGATCTTCACCAAACTTTGCAGGGATACATTGGATGTCAAGACACGTGGAAAAAACGTACAAAACAAGAGATTGGAGACATCAAGATTTTGGAAGAATTTTTTAAGAATTTTCAAATTTTCAGATAGGAGGTTCCATATAAGGTCAAAAACTACATACTCAGATCTTCACCAAACTTTGCAGGAATACTTTGCATGTCAAGACACGTGGAAAAAACGTACAAAACAAGAGATCGGAGACATCAAGATTTTCGACGAATTTTTTAAGAATTTTCAAATTTTCAGATAGGAGGTTCCATATAAGGTCAAAAACTACATACTCAGATCTTCACCAAACTTTGCAGGAATACTTTGCATGTCAAGACACGTGGAAAAAACGTACAAAACAAGAGATCGGAGACATCAAGATTTTCGACGAATTTTTTAAGAATTTTCAAATTTTCAGATGGGAGGTTCCAGATAAGGTCAAAAACGACATACTCAGATCTTCACCAAACTTTGCATGGATACATTGGATGTCAAGACACGTGGAAAAAACATACAAAACATAGGATTGGTGACATCAAGATTTTGGACGAATTTTTTAAGAATTTTCAAATTTTCAGATAGGAGGTTCCATATAAGGTCAAAAACTACATACTCAGATCTTCACCAAACTTTGCAGGGATACATTGGATGTCAAGACACGTGGAAAAAACGTACAAAACAAGAGATTGGAGACATCAAGATTTTGGACGAATTTTTTAAGAATTTTCAAATTTTCAGATAGGAGGTTCCATATAAGGTCAAAAACTACATACTCAGATCTTCACCAAACTTTGCATGGATACATTATGTGTCAAGACACGTGGAAAAAACGTACAAAACAAAAGATTGGAGACATGAAGATTTTGGTCGAATTTTTTAAGAATTTTCAAATTTTCAGATGGGAGGTTCCAGATAAGGTCAAAAACTACATACTCAGATCTTCACCAAACTTTGCAGGGATACATTGGATGTCAAGACACGTGGAAAAAACGTACAAAAAAGAGATTGGAGACATCAAGATTTTGGACGAATTTTTTAACAATTTTCAAATTTTCAGAAAGGATGTTCCAGATAAGGTCAAAAACGACATACTCAGATCTTCACCAAACTTTGCAGGGATACATTGGATATCAAGACACGTGGAAAAAACGTACAAAACAAGAGATTGGAGACATCAAGATTTTGGACGAATTTTTTAAGAATTTTCAAATTTTCAGATAGGAGGTTCCAGATAAGGTCAAAAACTACATACTCAGATCTTCACCAAACTTTGCAGGGATACATTGGATGTCAAGACACGTGGAAAAAACGTACAAAACAAGAGATTGGAGACATCAAGATTTTGGACGAATTTTTTAAGAATTTTCAAATTTTCAGATAGGAGGTTCCATATAAGGTCAAAAACTACATACTCAGATCTTCACCAAACATTGCAGGGATACATTGGATATCAAGACACGTGGAAAAAACGTACAAAACAAGAGATTGGAGACATCAAGATTTTGGACGAATTTTTTAAGAATTTTCAAATTTTCAGATAGGAGGTTCCAGATGAGGTCAAAAACTACATACTCAGATCTTCACCAAACTTTGCAGGAATACTTTGCATGTCAAGACACGTGGAAAAAACGTACAAAACAAGAGATCGGAGACATCAAGATTTTCGACGAATTTTTTAAGAATTTTCAAATTTTCAGATAGGAGGTTCCATATAAGGTCAAAAACTACATACTCAGATCTTCACCAAACTTTGCATGGATACATTATGTGTCAAGACACGTGGAAAAAACGTACAAAACAAAAGATTGGAGACATCAAGATTTTGGTCGAATTTTTTAAGAATTTTCAAATTTTCAGATGGGAGGTTCCAGATAAGGTCAAAAACTACATACTCAGATCTTCACCAAACTTTGCAGGGATACATTGGATGTCAAGACACGTGGAAAAAACGTACAAAAAAGAGATTGGAGACATCAAGATTTTGGACGAATTTTTTAACAATTTTCAAATTTTCAGAAAGGATGTTCCAGATAAGGTCAAAAACGACATACTCAGATCTTCACCAAACTTTGCAGGGATACATTGGATATCAAGACACGTGGAAAAAACGTACAAAACAAGAGATTGGAGACATCAAGATTTTGGACGAATTTTTTAAGAATTTTCAAATTTTCAGATGGGAGGTTCAATATAAGGTCAAAAACTACATACTCAGATCTTCACCAAACTTTGCAGGGATACATTGGATGTCAAGACACGTGGAAAAAACGTACAAAACAAGAGATTGGAGACATCAAGATTTTGGTCGAATTTTTTAAGAATTTTCAAATTTTCAGATAGGAGGTTCCATATAAGGTCAAAAACTACATACTCAGATCTTCACCAAACATTGCAGGAATACATTGGATGTCAAGACACGTGGAAAAAACGTACAAAACAAGAGATTGGAGACATCAAGATTTTGGACGAATTTTTTAAGAATTTTCAAATTTTCAGATAGGAGGTTCCAGATAAGGTCAAAAACTACATACTCAGATCTTCACCAAACTTTGCAGGGATACATTGGATGTCAAGACACGTGGAAAAAACGTACAAAACAAGAGATTGGGGTCATCAAGATTTTGGACGAATTTTTTAGGAATTTTCAAATTTTCAGATGGGAGGTTCCAGATAAGGTCAAAAACTACATACTCAGATCTTCACCGAACATTGCAGGGATACATTGGATGTCAAGACACGTGGAAAAAACGTACAAAACAAGAGATTGGAGACATCAAAATTTTGGACGAATTTTTTAAGAATTTTCAAATTTTCAGATAGGAGGTTCCAGATGAGGTCAAAAACTACATACTCAGATCTTCACCAAACTTTGCAGGAATACTTTGCATGTCAAGACACGTGGAAAAAACGTACAAAACAAGAGATCGGAGACATCAAGATTTTCGACGAATTTTTTAAGAATTTTCAAATTTTCAGATGGGAGGTTCCAGATAAGGTCAAAAACTACATACTCAGATCTTCACCAAACTTTGCAGGGATACATTGGATGTCAAGACACGTGGAAAAAACGTACAAAAAAGAGATTGGAGACATCAAGATTTTGGACGAATTTTTTAACAATTTTCAAATTTTCAGAAAGGATGTTCCAGATAAGGTCAAAAACGACATACTCAGATCTTCACCAAACTTTGCAGGGATACATTGGATATCAAGACACGTGGAAAAAAGGTACAAAACAAGAGATTGGAGACATCAAGATTTTGGACGAATTTTTTAAGAATTTTCAAATTTTCAGATGGGAGGTTCAATATAAGGTCAAAAACTACATACTCAGATCTTCACCAAACTTTGCAGGGATACATTGGATGTCAAGACACGTGGAAAAAACGTACAAAACAAGAGATTGGAGACATCAAGATTTTGGTCGAATTTTTTAAGAATTTTCAAATTTTCAGATAGGAGGTTCCATATAAGGTCAAAAACTACATACTCAGATCTTCACCAAACATTGCAGGAATACATTGGATGTCAAGACACGTGGAAAAAACGTACAAAACAAGAGATTGGAGACATCAAGATTTTGGACGAATTTTTTAAGAATTTTCAAATTTTCAGATAGGAGGTTCCAGATAAGGTCAAAAACTACATACTCAGATCTTCACCAAACTTTGCAGGGATACATTGGATGTCAAGACACGTGGAAAAAACGTACAAAACAAGAGATTGGGGTCATCAAGATTTTGGACGGATTTTTTAGGAATTTTCAAATTTTCAGATGGGAGGTTCCAGATAAGGTCAAAAACTACATACTCAGATCTTCACAAAACATTGCAGGGATACATTGGATGTCAAGACACGTGGAAAAAACGTACAAAACAAGAGATTGGAGACATCAAGATTTTGGACGAATTTTTTAAGAATTTTCAAATTTTCAGATAGGAGGTTCCATATAAGGTCAAAAACTACATACTCAGATCTTCACCAAACTTTGCAGGAATACTTTGCATGTCAAGACACGTGGAAAAAACATACAAAACATAGGATTGGTGACATCAAGATTTTGGACGAATTTTTTAAGAATTTTCAAATTTTCAGATAGGAGGTTCCATATAAGGTCAAAAACTACATACTCAGATCTTCACCAAACTTTGCAGGGATACATTGGAGGTCGAGACACGTGGAAAAAAAGTACAAAACAAGAGATTGGGGTCATCAAGATTTTGGACGGATTTTTTAGGAATTTTCAAATTTTCAGATGGGAGGTTCCAGATAAGGTCAAAAACTACATACTCAGATCTTCACCAAACATTGCAGGGATACATTGGATGTCAAGACACGTGGAAAAAACGTACAAAACAAGAGATTGGAGACATCAAGATTTTGGACGAATTTTTTAAGAATTTTCAAATTTTCAGATAGGAGGTTCCAGATGAGGTCAAAAACTACATACTCAGATCTTCACCAAACTTTGCAGGAATACTTTGCATGTCAAGACACGTGGAAAAAACGTACAAAACAAGAGATCGGAGACATCAAGATTTTCGACGAATTTTTTAAGAATTTTCAAATTTTCAGATGGGAGGTTCCAGATAAGGTCAAAAACGACATACTCAGATCTTCACCAAACTTTGCAGGGATCCATTGGAGGTCGAGACACGTGGAAAAAACGTACAAAACAAGAGATTGGAGACATCAAGATTTTGGACGAATTTTTTAAGAATTTTCAAATTTTCAGATAGGAGGTTCCATATAAGGTCAAAAACTACATACTCAGATCTTCACCAAACTTTGCAGGGATACATTGGATGTCAAGACACGTGGAAAAAACGTACAAAACAAGAGATTGGAGACATCAAGATTTTCGACGAATTTTTTAAGAATTTTCAAATTTTCAGAAAGGATGTTTCAGATAAGGTCAAAAACGACATACTCAGATCTTCACCAAACTTTGCAGGGATCCATTGGAGGTCGAGACACGTGGAAAAAACGTACAAAACAAGAGATTGGAGACATCAAGATTTTGGACGAATTTTTGAAGAATTTTCAAATTTTCAGATGGGAGGTTCCAGATAAGGTCAAAAACTACATACTCAGATCTTCACCAAACTTTGCAGGGATACATTGGATGTCAAGACACGTGGAAAAAACGTACAAAAAAGAGATTGGAGACATCAAGATTTTGGACGAATTTTTTAACAATTTTCAAATTTTCAGAAAGGATGTTCCAGATAAGGTCAAAAACGACATACTCAGATCTTCACCAAACTTTGCATGGATACATTGGATGTCAAGACACGTGGAAAAAACGTACAAAACAAGAGATTGGGGTCATCAAGATTTTGCACGGATTTTTTAGGAATTTTCAAATTTTCAGATGGGAGGTTCCAGATAAGGTCAAAAACTACATACTCAGATCTTCACCAAACTTTGCAGGGATACATTGGATGTCAAGACACGTGGAAAAAACGTACAAAACAAGAGATTGGAGACATCAAGATTTTGGACGAATTTTTTAAGAATTTTCAAATTTTCAGATAGGAGGTTCCATATAAGGTCAAAAACTACATACTCAGATCTTCACCAAACTTTGCATGGATACATTATGTGTCAAGACACGTGGAAAAAACAAACAAAACAAAAGATTGGAGACATCAAGATTTTGGTCGAATTTTTTAAGAATTTTCAAATTTTCAGATGGGAGGTTCCAGATAAGGTCAAAAACTACATACTCAGATCTTCACCAAACTTTGCAGGGATACATTGGATGTCAAGACACGTGGAAAAAACGTACAAAACAAGAGATTGGAGACATCAAGATTTTGGACGAATTTTTTAAGAATTTTCAAATTTTCAGATAGGAGGTTCCATATAAGGTCAAAAACTACATACTCAGATCTTCACCAAACTTTGCATGGATACATTATGTGTCAAGACACGTGGAAAAAACGTACAAAACAAAAGATTGGAGACATCAAGATATTGGTCGAATTTTTTAAGAATTTTCAAATTTTCAGATGGGAGGTTCCAGATAAGGTCAAAAACTACATACTCAGATCTTCACCAAACTTTGCAGGGATACATTGGATGTCAAGACACGTGGAAAAAACGTACAAAACAAGAGATAGGAGACATCAAGATTTTGGACGAATTTTTTAACAATTTTCAAATTTTCAGAAAGGATGTTCCAGATAAGGTCAAAAACAACATACTCAGATCTTCACCAAACTTTGCAGGGATACATTGGATGTCAAGACACGTGGAAAAAACGTACAAAACAAGAGATCGGAGACATCAAGATTTTCGACGAATTTTTTAAGAATTTTCAAATTTTCAGATGGGAGGTTCCAGATAAGGTCAAAAACTACATACTCAGATCTTCACCAAACTTTGCAGGGATACATTGGATGTCAAGACACGTGGAAAAAACGTACAAAACAAGAGATTGGAGACATCAAAATTTTGGACGATTTTTTTAAGAATTTTCAAATTTTCAGATAGGAGGTTCCAGATGAGGTCAAAAACTACATACTCAGATCTTCACCAAACTTTGCAGGAATACTTTGCATGTCAAGACACGTGGAAAAAACGTACAAAACAAGAGATCGGAGACATCAAGATTTTCGACGAATTTTTTAAGAATTTTCAAATTTTCAGATAGGAGGTTCCATATAAGGTCAAAAACTACATACTCAGATCTTCACCAAACTTTGCATGGATACATTATGTGTCAAGACACGTGGAAAAAACGTACAAAACAAAAGATTGGAGACATCAAGATTTTGGTCGAATTTTTTAAGAATTTTCAAATTTTCAGATGGGAGGTTCCAGATAAGGTCAAAAACTACATACTCAGATCTTCACCAAACTTTGCAGGGATACATTGGATGTCAAGACACGTGGAAAAAACGTACAAAACAAGAGATTGGAGACATCAAGATTATGGACGAATTTTTTGAGAATTTTCAAATTTTCAGAAAGGAGGTTCCATATAAGGTCAAAAACTACATACTCAGATCTTCACCAAACTTTGCAGGGATACATTGGATGTCAAGACACGTGGAAAAAACGTACAAAACAAGAGATTGGAGACATCAAGATTTTCGACGAATTTTTTAAGAATTTTCAAATTTTCAGAAAGGATGTTCCAGATAAGGTCAAAAACGACATACTCAGATCTTCACCAAACTTTGCAGGGATACATTGGAGGTCGAGACACGTGGAAAAAACGTACAAAACAAGAGATTGGAGACATCAAGATTTTGGACGAATTTTTGAAGAATTTTCAAATTTTCTGATAGGAGGTCCCAGATAAGGTCAAAAACTACATACTCAGATCTCCACCAAACATTGCAGGGATACATTGGATGTCAAGACACGTGGAAAAAACGTACAAAACAAGAGATTGGAGACATCAAGATTTTCGACGAATTTTTGAAGAATTTTCAAATTTTCAGATAGGAGGTTCCAGATAAGGTCAAAAACTACATACTCAGATCTTCACCAAACGTTGCAGGGATACTTTGCATGTCAAGACACGTGGAAAAAACGTACAAAACAAGAGATTGGAGACATCAAGATTTTCGACGAATTTTTGAAGAATTTTCAAATTTTCAGATGGGAGGTTCCAGATAAGGTCAAAAACGACATACTCAGATCTTCACCAAACTTTGCAGGGATCCATTGGAGGTCGAGACACGTGGAAAAAACGTACAAAACAAGAGATCGGAGACATCAAGATTTTCGACGAATTTTTGAAGAATTTTCAAATTTTCAGATAGGATGTTCCAGATAAGGTCTAAAACTACATACTCAGATCTCCACCAAACATTGCAGGAATACATTGGATGTCAAGACACGTGGAAAAAACGTACAAAACAAGAGATTGGAGACATCAAGATTTTCGACGAATTTTTGAAGAATTTTCAAATTTTCAGAAAGGATGTTCCAGATAAGGTCAAAAACGACATACTCAGATCTTCACCAAACTTTGAAGGGATCCATTGGAGGTCGAGACACGTGGAAAAAACGTACAAAACAAGAGATTGGAGACATCAAGATTTTGGACGAATTTTTGAAGAATTTTCAAATTTTCAGATAGGAGGTTCCAGATAAGGTCTAAAACTACATACTCAGATCTCCACCAAACATTGCAGGAATACATTGGATGTCAAGACACGTGGAAAAAACGTACAAAACAAGAGATTGGAGACATCAAGATTTTCGACGAATTTTTGAAGAATTTTCAAATTTTCAGATAGGAGGTTCCAGATAAGGTCAAAAACTACATACTCAGATCTTCACCAAACGTTGCAGGGATACTTTGCATGTCAAGACACGTGGAAAAAACGTACAAAACAAAAGATTGGAGACATCAAGATTTTCGACGAATTTTTTAAGAATTTTCAAATTTTCAGATGGGAGGTTCCAGATAAGGTCAAAAACGACATACTCAGATCTTCACCAAACTTTGCATGGATACATTGGATGTCAAGACACGTGGAAAAAACGTACAAAACAAGAGATTGGAGACATCAAGATTTTGGACGAATTTTTTAAGAATTCTCAAATTTTCAGAAAGGAGGTTCCATATAAGGTCAAAAACTACATACTCAGATCTTCACCAAACTTTGCAGGGATACTTTGGATGTCAAGACACGTGGAAAAAACGTACAAAACAAGAGATTGGGGTCATCAAGATTTTGGACGAATTTTTTAAGAATTTTCAAATTTTCAGATGGGAGGTTCAATATAAGGTCAAAAACTACATACTCAGATCTTCACCAAACTTTGCAGGGATACATTGGAGGTCGAGACACGTGGAATAAAAGTACAAAACAAGAGATTGGGGTCATCAAGATTTTGGACGGATTTTTTAGGAATTTTCAAATTTTCAGATGGGAGGTTCCAGATAAGGTCAAAAACTACATACTCAGATCTTCACCAAACATTGCAGGGATACATTGGATGTCAAGACACGTGGAAAAAACGTACAAAACAAGAGATTGGAGACATCAAGATTTTGGACGAATTTTTTAAGAATTTTCAAATTTTCAGATAGGAGGTTCCAGATGAGGTCAAAAACTACATACTCAGATCTTCACCAAACTTTGCAGGAATACTTTGCATGTCAAGACACGTGGAAAAAACGTACAAAACAAGAGATCGGAGACATCAAGATTTTCGACGAATTTTTTAAGAATTTTCAAATTTTCAGATGGGAGGTTCCAGATAAGCTCAAAAACGACATACTCAGATCTTCACCAAACTTTGCAGGGATCCATTGGAGGTCGAGACACGTGGAAAAAACGTACAAAACAAGAGATTGGAGACATCAAGATTTTGGACGAATTTTTTAAGAAATTTCAAATTTTCAGATGGGAGGTTCCATATAAGGTCTAAAACTACATACTCAGATCTTCACCAAACTTTGCAGGGATACATTGGATGTCAAGACACGTGGAAAAAACGTACAAAACAAGAGATTGGAGACATCAAGATTTTCGACGAATTTTTTAAGAATTTTCAAATTTTCAGAAAGGATGTTCCAGATAAGGTCAAAAACGACATACTCAGATCTTCACCAAACTTTGCAGGGATACATTGGATGTCAAGACACGTGGAAAAAACGTACAAAAAAGAGATTGGAGACATCAAGATTTTCGACGAATTTTTGAAGAATTTTCAAATTTTCAGATAGGAGGTTCCAGATAAGGTCTAAAACTACATACTCAGATCTCCACCAAACATTGCAGGAATACATTGGATGTCAAGACACGTGGAAAAAACGTACAAAACAAGAGATTGGAGACATCAAGATTTTCGACGAATTTTTGAAGAATTTTCAAATTTTCAGATAGGAGGTTCCAGATAAGGTCAAAAACTACATACTCAGATCTTCACCAAACGTTGCAGGGATACTTTGCATGTCAAGACACGTGGAAAAAACGTACAAAACAAAAGATTGGAGACATCAAGATTTTCGACGAATTTTTTAAGAATTTTCAAATTTTCAGATGGGAGGTTCCAGATAAGGTCAAAAACGACATACTCAGATCTTCACCAAACATTGCAGGGATACATTGGATGTCAAGACACGTGGAAAAAACGTACAAAACAAGAGATTGGGGTCATCAAGATTTTGGACGGATTTTTTAGGAATTTTCAAATTTTCAGATGGGAGGTTCCAGATAAGGTCAAAAACTACATACTCAGATCTTCACCAAACTTTGCAGGAATACTTTGCATGTCAAGACACGTGGAAAAAACGTACAAAACAAGAGATCGGAGACATCAAGATTTTCGACGAATTTTTTAAGAATTTTCAAATTTTCAGATAGGAGGTTCCAGATAAGGTCAAAAACTACATACTCAGATCTTCACCAAACTTTGCAGGAATACTTTGCATGTCAAGACACGTGGAAAAAACATACAAAACATAGGATTCGGAACATCAAGATTTTGGTCGAATTTTTTAAGAATTTTCAAATTTTCAGATAGGAGGTTCCATATAAGGTCAAAAACTACATACTCAGATCTTCACCAAACTTTGCAGGGATACATTGGATATCAAGACACGTGGAAAAAACGTACAAAACAAGAGATTGGAGACATCAAGATTTTGGACGAATTTTTTAAGAATTTTCAAATTTTCAGATGGGAGGTTCAATATAAGGTCAAAAACTACATACTCAGATCTTCACCAAACTTTGCAGGGATACATTGGATGTCAAGACACGTGGAAAAAACGTACAAAACAAGAGATTGGAGACATCAAGATTTTGGTCGAATTTTTTAAGAATTTTCAAATTTTCAGATAGGAGGTTCCATATAAGGTCAAAAACTACATACTCAGATCTTCACCAAACATTGCAGGGATACATTGGATGTCAAGACACGTGGAAAAAACGTACAAAACAAGAGATTGGAGACATCAAAATTTTGGACGAATTTTTTAAGAATTTTCAAATTTTCAGATAGGAGGTTCCATATAAGGTCAAAAACTACATACTCAGATCTTCACCAAACTTTGCATGGATACATTATGTGTCAAGACACGTGGAAAAAACGTACAAAAAAGAGATTGGAGACATCAAGATTTTGGACGAATTTTTTAACAATTTTCAAATTTTCAGAAAGGATGTTCCAGATAAGGTCAAAAACGACATACTCAGATCTTCACCAAACTTTGCAGGGATCCATTGGAGGTCGAGACACGTGGAAAAAACGTACAAAACAAGAGATTGGAGACATCAAGATTTTGGACGAATTTTTGAAGAATTTTCAAATTTTCAGATAGGAGGTTCCAGATAAGGTCTAAAACTACATACTCAGATCTCCACCAAACATTGCAAAAATACATTGGATGTCAAGACACGTGGAAAAAACGTACAAAACAAGAGATTGGAGACATCAAGATTTTCGACGAATTTTTGAAGAATTTTCAAATTTTCAGATAGGATGTTCCAGATAAGGTCAAAAACTACATACTCAGATCTTCACCAAACGTTGCAGGGATACTTTGCATGTCAAGACACGTGGAAAAAACGTACAAAACAAAAGATTGGAGACATCAAGATTTTCGACGAATTTTTTAAGAATTTTCAAATTTTCAGATGGGAGGTTCCAGATAAGGTCAAAAACGACATACTCAGATCTTCACCAAACTTTGCATGGATACATTGGATGTCAAGACACGTGGAAAAAACGTACAAAACAAGAGATTGGAGACATCAAGATTTTGGACGAATTTTTTAAGAATTTTCAAATTTTCAGATGGGAGGTTCAATATAAGGTCAAAAACTACATACTCAGATCTTCACCAAACTTTGCAGGGATACTTTGGATGTCAAGACACGTGGAAAAAACGTACAAAACAAGAGATTGGGGTCATCAAGATTTTGGACGAATTTTTTAAGAATTTTCAAATTTTCAGATGGGAGGTTCAATATAAGGTCAAAAACTACATACTCAGATCTTGACCAAACTTTGCATGGATACATTGGATGTCAAGACACGTGGAAAAAACATACAAAACATAGGATTCGGAACATCAAGATTTTTGTCGAATTTTTTTAAGAATTTTCAAATTTTCAGATAGGAGGTTCCATATAAGGTCAAAAACTACATACTCAGATCTTCACCAAACATTGCAGGAATACATTGGATGTCAAGACACGTGGAAAAAACGTACAAAACAAGAGATTGGGGTCATCAAGATTTTGCACGGATTTTTTAGGAATTTTGAAATTTTCAGATGGGAGGTTCCAGATAAGGTCAAAAACTACATACTCAGATCTTCACCAAACTTTGCAGGGATACATTGGATGTCAAGACACGTGGAAAAAACGTACAAAACAAGAGATTGGAGACATCAAGATTTTGGACGAATTTTTTAACAATTTTCAAATTTTCAGATAGGAGGTTCCATATAAGGTCAAAAACTACATACTCAGATCTTCACCAAACTCTGCAGGGATACATTATGTGTCAAGACACGTGGAAAAAACGTACAAAACAAAAGATTGGAGACATCAAGATTTTGGTCGAATTTTTTAAGAATTTTCAAATTTTCAGATGGGAGGTTCCAGATAAGGTCAAAAACTACATACTCAGATCTTCACCAAACTTTGCAGGGATACATTGGATGTCAAGACACGTGGAAAAAACGTACAAAAAAGAGATTGGAGACATCAAGATTTTGGACGAATTTTTTAACAATTTTCAAATTTTCAGAAAGGATGTTCCAGATAAGGTCAAAAACTACATACTCAGATCTTCACCAAACTTTGCAGGGATACATTGGATGTCAAGACACGTGGAAAAAACGTACAAAACAAGAGATTGGAGACATCAAGATTTTGGACGAATTTTTTAAGAATTCTCAAATTTTCAGAAAGGAGGTTCCATATAAGGTCAAAAACTACATACTCAGATCTTCACCAAACTTTGCAGGGATACTTTGGATGTCAAGACACGTGGAAAAAACGTACAAAACAAGAGATTGGGGTCATCAAGATTTTGGACGAATTTTTTAAGAATTTTCAAATTTTCAGATGGGAGGTTCAATATAAGGTCAAAAACTACATACTCAGATCTTCACCAAACTTTGCATGGATACATTGGATGTCAAGACACGTGGAAAAAACATACAAAACATAGGATTCGGAACATCAAGATTTTGGTCGAATTTTTTAACAATTTTCAAATTTTCAGATAGGAGGTTCCATATAAGGTCAAAAACTACATACTCAGATCTTCACCAAACATTGCAGGAATACATTGGATGTCAAGACACGTGGAAAAAACGTACAAAACAAGAGATTGGGGTCATCAAGATTTTGCACGGATTTTTTAAGAATTTTCAAATTTTCAGATAGGAGGTTCCAGATGAGGTCAAAAACTACATACTCAGATCTTCACCAAACTTTGCAGGAATACTTTGCATGTCAAGACACGTGGAAAAAACGTACAAAACAAGAGATCGGAGACATCAAGATTTTCGACGAATTTTTTAAGAATTTTCAAATTTTCAGATGGGAGGTTCCAGATAAGGTCAAAAACGACATACTCAGATCTTCACCAAACTTTGCAGGGATCCATTGGAGGTCGAGACACGTGGAAAAAACGTACAAAACAAGAGATTGGAGACATCAAGATTTTGGACGAATTTTTTAAGAATTTTCAAATTTTCAGATAGGAGGTTCCATATAAGGTCAAAAACTACATACTCAGATCTTCACCAAACTTTGCAGGGATACATTGGATGTCAAGACACGTGGAAAAAACGTACAAAACAAGAGATTGGAGACATCAAGATTTTCGACGAATTTTTTAAGAATTTTCAAATTTTCAGAAAGGATGTTCCAGATAAGGTCAAAAACGACATACTCAGATCTTCACTAACTTTGCAGGGATACATTGGAGGTCGAGACACGTGGAAAAAACGTACAAAACAAGAGATCGGAGACATCAAGATTTTCGACGAATTTTTTAAGAATTTTCAAATTTTCAGATAGGAGGTTCCAGATAAGGTCAAAAACTACATACTCAGATCTTCACCAAACTTTGCAGGAATACTTTGCATGTCAAGACACGTGGAAAAAACATACAAAACATAGGATTCGGAACATCAAGATTTTGGTCGAATTTTTTAAGAATTTTCAAATTTTCAGATAGGAGGTTCCATATAAGGTCAAAAACTACATACTCAGATCTTCACCAAACTTTGCAGGGATACATTGGATATCAAGACACGTGGAAAAAACGTACAAAACAAGAGATTGGAGACATCAAGATTTTGGACGAATTTTTTAAGAATTTTCAAATTTTCAGATGGGAGGTTCAATATAAGGTCAAAAACTACATACTCAGATCTTCACCAAACTTTGCAGGGATACATTGGATGTCAAGACACGTGGAAAAAACGTACAAAACAAGAGATTGGAGACATCAAGATTTTGGTCGAATTTTTTAAGAATTTTCAAATTTTCAGATAGGAGGTTCCATATAAGGTCAAAAACTACATACTCAGATCTTCACCAAACATTGCAGGGATACATTGGATGTCAAGACACGTGGAAAAAACGTACAAAACAAGAGATTGGAGACATCAAAATTTTGGACGAATTTTTTAAGAATTTTCAAATTTTCAGATAGGAGGTTCCATATAAGGTCAAAAACTACATACTCAGATCTTCACCAAACTTTGCATGGATACATTATGTGTCAAGACACGTGGAAAAAACGTACAAAACAAAAGATTGGAGACATCAAGATTTTGGTCGAATTTTTTAAGAATTTTCAAATTTTCAGATGGGAGGTTCCAGATAAGGTCAAAAACTACATACTCAGATCTTCACCAAACTTTGCAGGGATACATTGGATGTCAAGACACGTGGAAGAAACGTACAAAAAAGAGATTGGAGACATCAAGATTTTGGACGAATTTTTTAACAATTTTCAAATTTTCAGAAAGGATGTTCCAGATAAGGTCAAAAACGACATACTCAGATCTTCACCAAACTTTGCAGGGATCCATTGGAGGTCGAGACACGTGGAAAAAACGTACAAAACAAGAGATTGGAGACATCAAGATTTTGGACGAATTTTTGAAGAATTTTCAAATTTTCAGATAGGAGGTTCCAGATAAGGTCTAAAACTACATACTCAGATCTCCACCAAACATTGCAGGAATACATTGGATGTCAAGACACGTGGAAAAAACGTACAAAACAAGAGATTGGAGACATCAAGATTTTCGACGAATTTTTGAAGAATTTTCAAATTTTCAGATAGGAGGTTCCAGATAAGGTCAAAAACTACATACTCAGATCTTCACCAAACGTTGCAGGGATACTTTGCATGTCAAGACACGTGGAAAAAACGTACAAAACAAAAGATTGGAGACATCAAGATTTTCGACGAATTTTTTAAGAATTTTCAAATTTTCAGATGGGAGGTTCCAGATAAGGTCAAAAACGACATACTCAGATCTTCACCAAACTTTGCATGGATACATTGGATGTCAAGACACGTGGAAAAAACGTACAAAACAAGAGATTGGAGACATCAAGATTTTGGACGAATTTTTTAAGAATTTTCAAATTTTCAGATGGGAGGTTCAATATAAGGTCAAAAACTACATACTCAGATCTTCACCAAACTTTGCAGGGATACTTTGGATGTCAAGACACGTGGAAAAAACGTACAAAACAAGAGATTGGGGTCATCAAGATTTTGGACGAATTTTTTAAGAATTTTCAAATTTTCAGATGGGAGGTTCAATATAAGGTCAAAAACTACATACTCAGATCTTGACCAAACTTTGCATGGATACATTGGATGTCAAGACACGTGGAAAAAACATACAAAACATAGGATTCGGAACATCAAGATTTTTGTCGAATTTTTTTAAGAATTTTCAAATTTTCAGATAGGAGGTTCCATATAAGGTCAAAAACTACATACTCAGATCTTCACCAAACATTGCAGGAATACATTGGATGTCAAGACACGTGGAAAAAACGTACAAAACAAGAGATTGGGGTCATCAAGATTTTGCACGGATTTTTTAGGAATTTTGAAATTTTCAGATGGGAGGTTCCAGATAAGGTCAAAAACTACATACTCAGATCTTCACCAAACTTTGCAGGGATACATTGGATGTCAAGACACGTGGAAAAAACGTACAAAACAAGAGATTGGAGACATCAAGATTTTGGACGAATTTTTTAAGAATTTTCAAATTTTCAGATAGGAGGTTCCATATAAGGTCAAAAACTACATACTCAGATCTTCACCAAACTCTGCAGGGATACATTATGTGTCAAGACACGTGGAAAAAACGTACAAAACAAAAGATTGGAGACATCAAGATTTTGGTCGAATTTTTTAAGAATTTTCAAATTTTCAGATGGGAGGTTCCAGATAAGGTCAAAAACTACATACTCAGATCTTCACCAAACTTTGCAGGGATACATTGGATGTCAAGACACGTGGAAAAAACGTACAAAAAAGAGATTGGAGACATCAAGATTTTGGACGAATTTTTTAACAATTTTCAAATTTTCAGAAAGGATGTTCCAGATAAGGTCAAAAACTACATACTCAGATCTTCACCAAACTTTGCAGGGATACATTGGATGTCAAGACACGTGGAAAAAACGTACAAAACAAGAGATTGGAGACATCAAGATTTTGGACGAATTTTTTAAGAATTCTCAAATTTTCAGAAAGGAGGTTCCATATAAGGTCAAAAACTACATACTCAGATCTTCACCAAACTTTGCAGGGATACTTTGGATGTCAAGACACGTGGAAAAAACGTACAAAACAAGAGATTGGGGTCATCAAGATTTTGGACGAATTTTTTAAGAATTTTCAAATTTTCAGATGGGAGGTTCAATATAAGGTCAAAAACTACATACTCAGATCTTCACCAAACTTTGCATGGATACATTGGATGTCAAGACACGTGGAAAAAACATACAAAACATAGGATTCGGAACATCAAGATTTTGGTCGAATTTTTTAACAATTTTCAAATTTTCAGATAGGAGGTTCCATATAAGGTCAAAAACTACATACTCAGATCTTCACCAAACATTGCAGGAATACATTGGATGTCAAGACACGTGGAAAAAACGTACAAAACAAGAGATTGGGGTCATCAAGATTTTGCACGGATTTTTTAAGAATTTTCAAATTTTCAGATAGGAGGTTCCAGATGAGGTCAAAAACTACATACTCAGATCTTCACCAAACTTTGCAGGAATACTTTGCATGTCAAGACACGTGGAAAAAACGTACAAAACAAGAGATCGGAGACATCAAGATTTTCGACGAATTTTTTAAGAATTTTCAAATTTTCAGATGGGAGGTTCCAGATAAGGTCAAAAACGACATACTCAGATCTTCACCAAACTTTGCAGGGATCCATTGGAGGTCGAGACACGTGGAAAAAACGTACAAAACAAGAGATTGGAGACATCAAGATTTTGGACGAATTTTTTAAGAATTTTCAAATTTTCAGATAGGAGGTTCCATATAAGGTCAAAAACTACATACTCAGATCTTCACCAAACTTTGCAGGGATACATTGGATGTCAAGACACGTGGAAAAAACGTACAAAACAAGAGATTGGAGACATCAAGATTTTCGACGAATTTTTTAAGAATTTTCAAATTTTCAGAAAGGATGTTCCAGATAAGGTCAAAAACGACATACTCAGATCTTCACCAAACTTTGCAGGGATCCATTGGAGGTCGAGACACGTGGAAAAAACGTACAAAACAAGAGATTGGAGACATCAAGATTTTGGACGAATTTTTGAAGAATTTTCAAATTTTCAGATAGGAGGTTCCAGATAAGGTCTAAAACTACATACTCAGATCTCCACCAAACATTGCAGGAATACATTGGATGTCAAGACACGTGGAAAAAACGTACAAAACAAGAGATTGGAGACATCAAGATTTTCGACGAATTTTTGAAGAATTTTCAAATTTTCAGATAGGAGGTTCCAGATAAGGTCAAAAACTACATACTCAGATCTTCACCAAACGTTGCAGGGATACTTTGCATGTCAAGACACGTGGAAAAAACGTACAAAACAAAAGATTGGAGACATCAAGATTTTCGACGAATTTTTTAAGAATTTTCAAATTTTCAGATGGGAGGTTCCAGATAAGGTCAAAAACGACATACTCAGATCTTCACCAAACTTTGCATGGATACATTGGATGTCAAGACACGTGGAAAAAACGTACAAAACAAGAGATTGGAGACATCAAGATTTTGGACGAATTTTTTAAGAATTTTCAAATTTTCAGATGGGAGGTTCAATATAAGGTCAAAAACTACATACTCAGATCTTCACCAAACTTTGCAGGGATACTTTGGATGTCAAGACACGTGGAAAAAACGTACAAAACAAGAGATTGGGGTCATCAAGATTTTGGACGAATTTTTTAAGAATTTTCAAATTTTCAGATGGGAGGTTCAATATAAGGTCAAAAACTACATACTCAGATCTTCACCAAACTTTGCAGGGATACATTGGATGTCAAGACACGTGGAAAAAACGTACAAAACAAGAGATTGGAGACATCAAGATTTTCGACGAATTTTTTAAGAATTTTCAAATTTTCAGAAAGGATGTTCCAGATAAGGTCAAAAACGACATACTCAGATCTTCACCAAACTTTGCAGGGATCCATTGGATGTCAAGACACGTGGAAAAAACGTACAAAACAAGAGATTGGAGACATCAAGATTTTCGACGAATTTTTTAAGAATTTTCAAATTTTCAGAAAGGATGTTCCAGATAAGGTCAAAAACGACATACTCAGATCTTCACCAAACTTTGCAGGGATCCATTGGATGTCAAGACACGTGGAAAAAACGTACAAAACAAGAGATTGGAGACATCAAGATTTTCGACGAATTTTTTTATGAATTTTCAAATTTTCAGAAAGGATGTTCCAGATAAGGTCAAAAACGACATACTCAGATCTTCACCAAACTTTGCAGGGATCCATTGGAGGTCGAGACACGTGGAAAAAACGTACAAAACAAGAGATTGGAGACATCAAGATTTTGGACGAATTTTTGAAGAATTTTCAAATTTTCAGATAGGAGGTTCCAGATAAGGTCTAAAACTACATACTCAGATCTCCACCAAACATTGCAGGAATACATTGGATGTCAAGACACGTGGAAAAAACGTACAAAACAAGAGATTGGAGACATCAAGATTTTCGACGAATTTTTGAAGAATTTTCAAATTTTCAGATAGGAGGTTCCATATAAGGTCAAAAACTACATACTCAGATCTTCACCAAACATTGCAGGAATACATTGGATGTCAAGACACGTGGAAAAAACGTACAAAACAAGAGATTGGGGTCATCAAGATTTTGCACGGATTTTTTAAGAATTTTCAAATTTTCAGATAGGAGATTCCAGATGAGGTCAAAAACTACATACTCAGATCTTCACCAAACTTTGCAGGAATACTTTGCATGTCAAGACACGTGGAAAAAACGTACAAAACAAGAGATCGGAGACATCAAGATTTTCGACGAATTTTTTAAGAATTTTCAAATTTTCAGATGGGAGGTTCCAGATAAGGTCAAAAACGACATACTCAGATCTTCACCAAACTTTGCAGGGATCCATTGGAGGTCGAGACACGTGGAAAAAACGTACAAAACAAGAGATTGGAGACATCAAGATTTTGGACGAATTTTTTAAGAATTTTCAAATTTTCAGATAGGAGGTTCCATATAAGGTCAAAAACTACATACTCAGATCTTCACCAAACTTTGCAGGGATACATTGGATGTCAAGACACGTGGAAAAAACGTACAAAACAAGAGATTGGAGACATCAAGATTTTCGACGAATTTTTTAAGAATTTTCAAATTTTCAGAAAGGATGTTCCAGATAAGGTCAAAAACGACATACTCAGATCTTCACCAAACTTTGCAGGGATCCATTGGAGGTCGAGACACGTGGAAAAAACGTACAAAACAAGAGATTGGAGACATCAAGATTTTGGACGAATTTTTGAAGAATTTTCAAATTTTCAGATAGGAGGTTCCATATAAGGTCTAAAACTACATACTCAGATCTCCACCAAACATTGCAGGAATACATTGGATGTCAAGACACGTGGAAAAAACGTACAAAACAAGAGATTGGAGACATCAAGATTTTCGACGAATTTTTGAAGAATTTTCAAATTTTCAGATAGGAGGTTCCAGATAAGGTCAAAAACTACATACTCAGATCTTCACCAAACGTTGCAGGGATACTTTGCATGTCAAGACACGTGGAAAAAACGTACAAAACAAAAGATTGGAGACATCAAGATTTTCGACGAATTTTTTAAGAATTTTCAAATTTTCAGATGGGAGGTTCCAGATAAGGTCAAAAACGACATACTCAGATCTTCACCAAACTTTGCATGGATACATTGGATGTCAAGACACGTGGAAAAAACGTACAAAACAAGAGATTGGAGACATCAAGATTTTGGACGAATTTTTTAAGAATTTTCAAATTTTCAGATGGGAGGTTCAATATAAGGTCAAAAACTACATACTCAGATCTTCACCAAACTTTGCAGGGATACTTTGGGTGTCAAGACACGTGGAAAAAACGTACAAAACAAGAGATTGGGGTCATCAAGATTTTGGACGAATTTTTTAAGAATTTTCAAATTTTCAGATGGGAGGTTCAATATAAGGTCAAAAACTACATACTCAGATCTTCACCAAACTTTGCAGGGATACATTGGATGTCAAGACACGTGGAAAAAACGTACAAAACAAGAGATTGGAGACATTAAGATTTTGGTCGAATTTTTTAAGAATTTTCAAATTTTCAGATGGGAGGTTCCAGATAAGGTCAAAAACTACATACTCAGATCGTCACCAAACTTTGCAGGGATACATTGGATGTCAAGACACGTGGAAAAAACGTACAAAACAAGAGATTGGAGACATCAAGATTATGGACGAATTTTTTGAGAATTTTCAAATTTTCAGAAAGGAGGTTCCATATAAGGTCAAAAACTACATACTCAGATCTTCACCAAACTTTGCAGGGATACATTGGATGTCAAGACACGTGGAAAAAACGTACAAAACAAGAGATTGGAGACATCAAGATTTTCGACGAATTTTTTAAGAATTTTCAAATTTTCAGAAAGGATGTTCCAGATAAGGTCAAAAACGACATACTCAGATCTTCACCAAACTTTGCAGGGATACATTGGAGGTCGAGACACGTGGAAAAAACGTACAAAACAAGAGATTGGAGACATCAAGATTTTGGACGAATTTTTGAAGAATTTTCAAATTTTCTGATAGGAGGTCCCAGATAAGGTCAAAAACTACATACTCAGATCTCCACCAAACATTGCAGGGATACTTTGCATGTCAAGACACGTGGAAAAAACGTACAAAACAAGAGATCGGAGACATCAAGATTTTCGACGAATTTTTTAAGAATTTTCAAATTTTCAGATGGGAGGTTCCAGATAAGGTCAAAAACGACATACTCAGATCTTCACCAAACTTTGCATGGATACATTGGATGTCAAGACACGTGGAAAAAACATACAAAACATAGGATTGGTGACATCAAGATTTTGGACGAATTTTTTAAGAATTTTCAAATTTTCAGGTAGGAGGTTCCATATAAGGTCAAAAACTACATACTCAGATCTTCACCAAACTTTGCAGGGATACATTGGAGGTCGAGACACGTGGAAAAAAAGTACAAAACAAGAGATTGGGGTCATCAAGATTTTGGACGGATTTTTTAGGAATTTTCAAATTTTCAGATGGGAGGTTCCAGATAAGGTCAAAAACTACATACTCAGATCTTCACCAAACATTGCAGGGATACATTGGATGTCAAGACACGTGGAAAAAACGTACAAAACAAGAGATTGGAGACATCAAGATTTTGGACGAATTTTTTAAGAATTTTCAAATTTTCAGATAGGAGGTTCCAGATGAGGTCAAAAACTACATACTCAGATCTTCACCAAACTTTGCAGGAATACTTTGCATGTCAAGACACGTGGAAAAAACGTACAAAACAAGAGATCGGAGACATCAAGATTTTCGACGAATTTTTTAAGAATTTTCAAATTTTCAGATGGGAGGTTCCAGATAAGGTCAAAAACGACATACTCAGATCTTCACCAAACTTTGCAGGGATCCATTGGAGGTCGAGACACGTGGTAAAAACGTACAAAACAAGAGATTGGAGACATCAAGATTTTGGACGAATTTTTTAAGAATTTTCAAATTTTCAGATAGGAGGTTCCATATAAGGTCAAAAACTACATACTCAGATCTTCACCAAACTTTGCAGGGATACATTGGATGTCAAGACACGTGGAAAAAACGTACAAAACAAGAGATTGGAGACATCAAGATTTTCGACGAATTTTTTAAGAATTTTCAAATTTTCAGAAAGGATGTTCCAGATAAGGTCAAAAACGACATACTCAGATCTTCACCAAACTTTGCAGGGATCCATTGGAGGTCGAGACACGTGGAAAAAACGTACAAAACAAGAGATTGGAGACATCAAGATTTTGGACGAATTTTTGAAGAATTTTCAAATTTTCAGATAGGAGGTTCCAGATAAGGTCTAAAACTACATACTCAGATCTCCACCAAACATTGCAGGAATACATTGGATGTCAAGACACGTGGAAAAAACGTACAAAACAAGAGATTGGAGACATCAAGATTTTCGACGAATTTTTGAAGAATTTTCAAATTTTCAGATAGGAGGTTCCAGATAAGGTCAAAAACTACATACTCAGATCTTCACCAAACGTTGCAGGGATACTTTGCATGTCAAGACACGTGGAAAAAACGTACAAAACAAGAGATTGGAGACATCAAGATTTTCGACGAATTTTTTAAGAATTTTCAAATTTTCAGATGGGAGGTTCCAGATAAGGTCAAAAACGACATACTCAGATCTTCACCAAACTTTGCAGGGATACATTGGATGTCAAGACACGTGGAAAAAACGTACAAAACAAGAGATTGGAGACATCAAGATTTTGGTCGAATTTTTTAAGAATTTTCAAATTTTCAGATAGGAGGTTCCATATAAGGTCAAAAACTACATACTCAGATCTTCACCAAACATTGCAGGGATACATTGGATGTCAAGACACGTGGAAAAAACGTACAAAACAAGAGATTGGAGACATCAAAATTTTGGACGAATTTTTTAAGAATTTTCAAATTTTCAGATAGGAGGTTCCATATAAGGTCAAAAACTACATACTCAGATCTTCACCAAACTTTGCATGGATACATTATGTGTCAAGACACGTGGAAAAAACGTACAAAACAAAAGATTGGAGACATCAAGATTTTGGTCGAATTTTTTAAGAATTTTCAAATTTTCAGATGGGAGGTTCCAGATAAGGTCAAAAACTACATACTCAGATCTTCACCAAACTTTGCAGGGATACATTGGATGTCAAGACACGTGGAAAAAACGTACAAAAAAGAGATTGGAGACATCAAGATTTTGGACGAATTTTTTAACAATTTTCAAATTTTCAGAAAGGATGTTCCAGATAAGGTCAAAAACGACATACTCAGATCTTCACCAAACTTTGCAGGGATCCATTGGAGGTCGAGACACGTGGAAAAAACGTACAAAACAAGAGATTGGAGACATCAAGATTTTGGACGAATTTTTGAAGAATTTTCAAATTTTCAGATAGGAGGTTCCAGATAAGGTCTAAAACTACATACTCAGATCTCCACCAAACATTGCAGGAATACATTGGATGTCAAGACACGTGGAAAAAACGTACAAAACAAGAGATTGGAGACATCAAGATTTTCGACGAATTTTTGAAGAATTTTCAAATTTTCAGATAGGAGGTTCCAGATAAGGTCAAAAACTACATACTCAGATCTTCACCAAACGTTGCAGGGATACTTTGCATGTCAAGACACGTGGAAAAAACGTACAAAACAAAAGATTGGAGACATCAAGATTTTCGACGAATTTTTTAAGAATTTTCAAATTTTCAGATGGGAGGTTCCAGATAAGGTCAAAAACGACATACTCAGATCTTCACCAAACTTTGCATGGATACATTGGATGTCAAGACACGTGGAAAAAACGTACAAAACAAGAGATTGGAGACATCAAGATTTTGGACGAATTTTTTAAGAATTTTCAAATTTTCAGATGGGAGGTTCAATATAAGGTCAAAAACTACATACTCAGATCTTCACCAAACTTTGCAGGGATACTTTGGATGTCAAGACACGTGGAAAAAACGTACAAAACAAGAGATTGGGGTCATCAAGATTTTGGACGAATTTTTTAAGAATTTTCAAATTTTCAGATGGGAGGTTCAATATAAGGTCAAAAACTACATACTCAGATCTTGACCAAACTTTGCATGGATACATTGGATGTCAAGACACGTGGAAAAAACATACAAAACATAGGATTCGGAACATCAAGATTTTTGTCGAATTTTTTTAAGAATTTTCAAATTTTCAGATAGGAGGTTCCATATAAGGTCAAAAACTACATACTCAGATCTTCACCAAACATTGCAGGAATACATTGGATGTCAAGACACGTGGAAAAAACGTACAAAACAAGAGATTGGGGTCATCAAGATTTTGCACGGATTTTTTAGGAATTTTCAAATTTTCAGATGGGAGGTTCCAGATAAGGTCAAAAACTACATACTCAGATCTTCACCAAACTTTGCAGGGATACATTGGATGTCCAGATACGTGGAAAAAACGTACAAAACAAGAGATTGGAGACATCAAGATTTTGGACGAATTTTTTAAGAATTTTCAAATTTTCAGATAGGAGGTTCCATATAAGGTCAAAAACTACATACTCAGATCTTCACCAAACTCTGCAGGGATACATTATGTGTCAAGACACGTGGAAAAAACGTACAAAACAAAAGATTGGAGACATCAAGATTTTGGTCGAATTTTTTAAGAATTTTCAAATTTTCAGATGGGAGGTTCCAGATAAGGTCAAAAACTACATACTCAGATCTTCACCAAACTTTGCAGGGATACATTGGATGTCAAGACACGTGGAAAAAACGTACAAAAAAGAGATTGGAGACATCAAGATTTTGGACGAATTTTTTAACAATTTTCAAATTTTCAGAAAGGATGTTCCAGATAAGGTCAAAAACTACATACTCAGATCTTCACCAAACTTTGCAGGGATACATTGGATGTCAAGACACGTGGAAAAAACGTACAAAACAAGAGATTGGAGACATCAAGATTTTGGACGAATTTTTTAAGAATTCTCAAATTTTCAGAAAGGAGGTTCCATATAAGGTCAAAAACTACATACTCAGATCTTCACCAAACTTTGCAGGGATACTTTGGATGTCAAGACACGTGGAAAAAACGTACAAAACAAGAGATTGGGGTCATCAAGATTTTGGACGAATTTTTTAAGAATTTTCAAATTTTCAGATGGGAGGTTCAATATAAGGTCAAAAACTACATACTCAGATCTTCACCAAACTTTGCATGGATACATTGGATGTCAAGACACGTGGAAAAAACATACAAAACATAGGATTCGGAACATCAAGATTTTGGTCGAATTTTTTAAGAATTTTCAAATTTTCAGATAGGAGGTTCCATATAAGGTCAAAAACTACATACTCAGATCTTCACCAAACATTGCAGGAATACATTGGATGTCAAGACACGTGGAAAAAACGTACAAAACAAGAGATTGGGGTCATCAAGATTTTGCACGGATTTTTTAAGAATTTTCAAATTTTCAGATAGGAGGTTCCAGATGAGGTCAAAAACTACATACTCAGATCTTCAGCAAACTTTGCAGGAATACTTTGCATGTCAAGACACGTGGAAAAAACGTACAAAACCAGAGATCGGAGACATCAAGATTTTGGACGAATTTTTGAAGAATTTTCAAATTTTCAGATAGGAGGTTCCAGATAAGGTCAAAAACTACATACTCAGATCTTCACCAAACGTTGCAGGGATACTTTGCATGTCAAGACACGTGGAAAAAACGTACAAAACAAGAGATTGGAGACATCAAGATTTTCGACGAATTTTTTAAGAATTTTCAAATTTTCAGATGGGAGGTTCCAGATAAGGTCAAAAACGACATACTCAGATCTTCACCAAACTTTGCAGGGATACATTGGATGTCAAGACACGTGGAAAAAACGTACAAAACAAGAGATTGGAGACATCAAGATTTTGGTCGAATTTTTTAAGAATTTTCAAATTTTCAGATAGGAGGTTCCATATAAGGTCAAAAACTACATACTCAGATCTTCACCAAACATTGCAGGGATACATTGGATGTCAAGACACGTGGAAAAAACGTACAAAACAAGAGATTGGAGACATCAAAATTTTGGACGAATTTTTTAAGAATTTTCAAATTTTCAGATAGGAGGTTCCATATAAGGTCAAAAACTACATACTCAGATCTTCACCAAACTTTGCATGGATACATTATGTGTCAAGACACGTGGAAAAAACGTACAAAACAAAAGATTGGAGACATCAAGATTTTGGTCGAATTTTTTAAGAATTTTCAAATTTTCAGATGGGAGGTTCCAGATAAGGTCAAAAACTACATACTCAGATCTTCACCAAACTTTGCAGGGATACATTGGATGTCAAGACACGTGGAAAAAACGTACAAAAAAGAGATTGGAGACATCAAGATTTTGGACGAATTTTTTAACAATTTTCAAATTTTCAGAAAGGATGTTCCAGATAAGGTCAAAAACGACATACTCAGATCTTCACCAAACTTTGCAGGGATCCATTGGAGGTCGAGACACGTGGAAAAAACGTACAAAACAAGAGATTGGAGACATCAAGATTTTCGACGAATTTTTTAAGAATTTTCAAATTTTCAGATGGGAGGTTCCAGATAAGGTCAAAAACGACATACTCAGATCTTCACCAAACTTTGCATGGATACATTGGATGTCAAGACACGTGGAAAAAACGTACAAAACAAGAGATTGGAGACATCAAGATTTTGGACGAATTTTTTAAGAATTTTCAAATTTTCAGATGGGAGGTTCAATATAAGGTCAAAAACTACATACTCAGATCTTCACCAAACTTTGCAGGGATACTTTGGATGTCAAGACACGTGGAAAAAACGTACAAAACAAGAGATTGGGGTCATCAAGATTTTGGACGAATTTTTTAAGAATTTTCAAATTTTCAGATGGGAGGTTCAATATAAGGTCAAAAACTACATACTCAGATCTTGACCAAACTTTGCATGGATACATTGGATGTCAAGACACGTGGAAAAAACATACAAAACATAGGATTCGGAACATCAAGATTTTTGTCGAATTTTTTTAAGAATTTTCAAATTTTCAGATAGGAGGTTCCATATAAGGTCAAAAACTACATACTCAGATCTTCACCAAACATTGCAGGAATACATTGGATGTCAAGACACGTGGAAAAAACGTACAAAACAAGAGATTGGGGTCATCAAGATTTTGCACGGATTTTTTAGGAATTTTCAAATTTTCAGATGGGAGGTTCCAGATAAGGTCAAAAACTACATACTCAGATCTTCACCAAACTTTGCAGGGATACATTGGATGTCCAGATACGTGGAAAAAACGTACAAAACAAGAGATTGGAGACATCAAGATTTTGGACGAATTTTTTAAGAATTTTCAAATTTTCAGATAGGAGGTTCCATATAAGGTCAAAAACTACATACTCAGATCTTCACCAAACTCTGCAGGGATACATTATGTGTCAAGACACGTGGAAAAAACGTACAAAACAAGAGATTGGAGACATCAAGATTTTGGTCGAATTTTTTAAGAATTTTCAAATTTTCAGATGGGAGGTTCCAGATAAGGTCAAAAACTACATACTCAGATCTTCACCAAACTTTGCAGGGATACATTGGATGTCAAGACACGTGGAAAAAACGTACAAAAAAGAGATTGGAGACATCAAGATTTTGGACGAATTTTTTAACAATTTTCAAATTTTCAGAAAGGATGTTCCAGATAAGGTCAAAAACTACATACTCAGATCTTCACCAAACTTTGCAGGGATACATTGGATGTCAAGACACGTGGAAAAAACGTACAAAACAAGAGATTGGAGACATCAAGATTTTGGACGAATTTTTTAAGAATTCTCAAATTTTCAGAAAGGAGGTTCCATATAAGGTCAAAAACTACATACTCAGATCTTCACCAAACTTTGCAGGGATACTTTGGATGTCAAGACACGTGGAAAAAACGTACAAAACAAGAGATTGGGGTCATCAAGATTTTGGACGAATTTTTTAAGAATTTTCAAATTTTCAGATGGGAGGTTCAATATAAGGTCAAAAACTACATACTCAGATCTTCACCAAACTTTGCATGGATACATTGGATGTCAAGACACGTGGAAAAAACATACAAAACATAGGATTCGGAACATCAAGATTTTGGTCGAATTTTTTAAGAATTTTCAAATTTTCAGATAGGAGGTTCCATATAAGGTCAAAAACTACATACTCAGATCTTCACCAAACATTGCAGGAATACATTGGATGTCAAGACACGTGGAAAAAACGTACAAAACAAGAGATTGGGGTCATCAAGATTTTGCACGGATTTTTTAAGAATTTTCAAATTTTCAGATAGGAGGTTCCAGATGAGGTCAAAAACTACATACTCAGATCTTCACCAAACTTTGCAGGAATACTTTGCATGTCAAGACACGTGGAAAAAACGTACAAAACCAGAGATCGGAGACATCAAGATTTTCGACGAATTTTTTAAGAATTTTCAAATTTTCAGATGGGAGGTTCCAGATAAGGTCAAAAACGACATACTCAGATCTTCACCAAACTTTGCAGGGATCCATTGGAGGTCGAGACACGTGGAAAAAACGTACAAAACAAGAGATTAGAGACATCAAGATTTTGGACGAATTTTTTAAGAATTTTCAAATTTTCAGATAGGAGGTTCCATATAAGGTCAAAAACTACATACTCAGATCTTCACCAAACTTTGCAGGGATACATTGGATGTCAAGACACGTGGAAAAAACGTACAAAACAAGAGATTGGAGACATCAAGATTTTCGACGAATTTTTTAAGAATTTTCAAATTTTCAGAAAGGATGTTCCAGATAAGGTCAAAAACGACATACTCAGATCTTCACCAAACTTTGCAGGTATCCATTGGAGGTCGAGACACGTGGAAAAAACGTACAAAACAAGAGATTGGAGACATCAAGATTTTGGACGAATTTTTGAAGAATTTTCAAATTTTCAGATAGGAGGTTCCAGATAAGGTCTAAAACTACATACTCAGATCTCCACCAAACATTGCAGGAATACATTGGATGTCAAGACACGTGGAAAAAACGTACAAAACAAGAGATTGGAGACATCAAGATTTTCGACGAATTTTTGAAGAATTTTCAAATTTTCAGATAGGAGGTTCCAGATAAGGTCAAAAACTACATACTCAGATCTTCACCAAACGTTGCAGGGATACTTTGCATGTCAAGACACGTGGAAAAAACGTACAAAACAAAAGATTGGAGACATCAAGATTTTCGACGAATTTTTTAAGAATTTTCAAATTTTCAGATGGGAGGTTCCAGATAAGGTCAAAAACGACATACTCAGATCTTCACCAAACTTTGCATGGATACATTGGATGTCAAGACACGTGGAAAAAACGTACAAAACAAGAGATTGGAGACATCAAGATTTTGGACGAATTTTTTAAGAATTTTCAAATTTTCAGATGGGAGGTTCAATATAAGGTCAAAAACTACATACTCAGATCTTTACCAAACTTTGCAGGGATACTTTGGATGTCAAGACACGTGGAAAAAACGTACAAAACAAGAGATTGGGGTCATCAAGATTTTGGACGAATTTTTTAAGAATTTTCAAATTTTCAGATGGGAGGTTCAATATAAGGTCAAAAACTACATACTCAGATCTTCACCAAACTTTGCAGGGATACATTGGATGTCAAGACACGTGGAAAAAACGTACAAAACAAGAGATTGGAGACATCAAGATTTTCGACGAATTTTTTAAGAATTTTCAAATTTTCAGAAAGGATGTTCCAGATAAGGTCAAAAACGACATACTCAGATCTTCACCAAACTTTGCAGGGATCCATTGGATGTCAAGACACGTGGAAAAAACGTACAAAACAAGAGATTGGAGACATCAAGATTTTCGACGAATTTTTTAAGAATTTTCAAATTTTCAGAAAGGATGTTCCAGATAAGGTCAAAAACGACATACTCAGATCTTCACCAAACTTTGCAGGGATCCATTGGAGGTCGAGACACGTGGAAAAAACGTACAAAACAAGAGATTGGAGACATCAAGATTTTGGACGAATTTTTGATAAATTTTCAAATTTTCAGATAGGAGGTTCCAGATAAGGTCTAAAACTACATACTCAGATTTCCACCAAACATTGCAGGAATACATTGGATGTCAAGACACGTGGAAAAAACGTACAAAACAAGAGATTGGAGACATCAAGATTTTCGACGAATTTTTGAAGAATTTTCAAATTTTCAGATAGGAGGTTCCATATAAGGTCAAAAACTACATACTCAGATCTTCACCAAACATTGCAGGAATACATTGGATGTCAAGACACGTGGAAAAAACGTACAAAACAAGAGATTGGGGTCATCAAGATTTTGCACGGATTTTTTAAGAATTTTCAAATTTTCAGATAGGAGGTTCCATATAAGGTCAAAAACTACATACTCAGATCTTCACCAAACTTTGCAGGGATACATTGGATGTCAAGACACGTGGAAAAAACGTACAAAACAAGAGATTGGAGACATCAAGATTTTCGACGAATTTTTTAAGAATTTTCAAATTTTCAGAAAGGATGTTCCAGATAAGGTCAAAAACGACATACTCAGATCTTCACCAAACTTTGCAGGGATCCATTGGAGGTCGAGACACGTGGAAAAAACGTACAAAACAAGAGATTGGAGACATCAAGATTTTGGACGAATTTTTGAAGAATTTTCAAATTTTCAGATAGGAGGTTCCATATAAGGTCTAAAACTACATACTCAGATCTCCACCAAACATTGCAGGAATACATTGGATGTCAAGACACGTGGAAAAAACGTACAAAACAAGAGATTGGAGACATCAAGATTTTCGACGAATTTTTGAAGAATTTTCAAATTTTCAGATAGGAGGTTCCAGATAAGGTCAAAAACTACATACTCAGATCTTCACCAAACGTTGCAGGGATACTTTGCATGTCAAGACACGTGGAAAAAACGTACAAAACAAAAGATTGGAGACATCAAGATTTTCGACGAATTTTTTAAGAATTTTCAAATTTTCAGATGGGAGGTTCCAGATAAGGTCAAAAACTACATACTCAGATCTTCACCAAACTTTGCATGGATACATTGGATGTCAAGACACGTGGAAAAAACGTACAAAACAAGAGATTGGAGACATCAAGATTTTGGACGAATTTTTTAAGAATTTTCAAATTTTCAGATGGGAGGTTCAATATAAGGTCAAAAACTACATACTCAGATCTTCACCAAACTTTGCAGGGATACTTTGGATGTCAAGACACGTGGAAAAAACGTACAAAACAAGAGATTGGGGTCATCAAGATTTTGGACGAATTTTTTAAGAATTTTCAAATTTTCAGATGGGAGGTTCAATATAAGGTCAAAAACTACATACTCAGATCGTCACCAAACTTTGCAGGGATACATTGGATGTCAAGACACGTGGAAAAAACGTACAAAACAAGAGATTGGAGACATCAAGATTATGGACGAATTTTTTGAGAATTTTCAAATTTTCAGAAAGGAGGTTCCATATAAGGTCAAAAACTACATACTCAGATCTTCACCAAACTTTGCAGGGATACATTGGATGTCAAGACACGTGGAAAAAACGTACAAAACAAGAGATTGGAGACATCAAGATTTTCGACGAATTTTTTAAGAATTTTCAAATTTTCAGAAAGGATGTTCCAGATAAGGTCAAAAACGACATACTCAGATCTTCACCAAACTTTGCAGGGATACATTGGAGGTCGAGACACGTGGAAAAAACGTACAAAACAAAAGATTGGAGACATCAAGATTTTGGACGAATTTTTGAAGAATTTTCAAATTTTCTGATAGGAGGTCCCAGATAAGGTCAAAAACTACATACTCAGATCTCCACCAAACATTGCAGGGATACATTGGATGTCAAGACACGTGGAAAAAACGTACAAAACAAGAGATTGGAGACATCAAGATTTTCGACGAATTTTTGAAGAATTTTCAAATTTTCAGATAGGAGGTTCCAGATAAGGTCAAAAACTACATACTCAGATCTTCACCAAACGTTGCAGGGATACTTTGCATGTCAAGACACGTGGAAAAAACGTACAAAACAAGAGATCGGAGACATCAAGATTTTCGACGAATTTTTTAAGAATTTTCAAATTTTCAGATGGGAGGTTCCAGATAAGGTCAAAAACGACATACTCAGATCTTCACCAAACTTTGCATGGATACATTGGATGTCAAGACACGTGGAAAAAACATACAAAACATAGGATTGGTGACATCAAGATTTTGGACGAATTTTTTAAGAATTTTCAAATTTTCAGATAGGAGGTTCCATATAAGGTCAAAAACTACATACTCAGATCTTCACCAAACTTTGCAGGGATACATTGGAGGTCGAGACACGTGGAAAAAAAGTACAAAACAAGAGATTGGGGTCATCAAGATTTTGGACGGATTTTTTAGGAATTTTCAAATTTTCAGATGGGAGGTTCCAGATAAGGTCAAAAACTACATACTCAGATCTTCACCAAACATTGCAGGGATACATTGGATGTCAAGACACGTGGAAAAAACGTACAAAACAAGAGATTGGAGACATCAAGATTTTGGACGAATTTTTTAAGAATTTTCAAATTTTCAGATAGGAGGTTCCAGATGAGGTCAAAAACTACATACTCAGATCTTCACCAAACTTTGCAGGAATACCTTGCATGTCAAGACACGTGGAAAAAATGTACAAAACAAGAGATCGGAGACATCAAGATTTTCGACGAATTTTTTAAGAATTTTCAAATTTTCAGATGGGAGGTTCCAGATAAGGTCAAAAACGACATACTCAGATCTTCACCAAACTTTGCAGGGATCCATTGGAGGTCGAGACACGTGGTAAAAACGTACAAAACAAGAGATTGGAGACATCAAGATTTTGGACGAATTTTTTAAGAATTTTCAAATTTTCAGATAGGAGGTTCCATATAAGGTCAAAAACTACATACTCAGATCTTCACCAAACTTTGCAGGGATACATTGGATGTCAAGACACGTGGAAAAAACGTACAAAACAAGAGATTGGAGACATCAAGATTTTCGACGAATTTTTTAAGAATTTTCAAATTTTCAGAAAGGATGTTCCAGATAAGGGCAAAAACGACATACTCAGATCTTCACCAAACTTTGCAGGGATCCATTGGAGGTCGAGACACGTGGAAAAAACGTACAAAACAAGAGATTGGAGACATCAAGATTTTGGACGAATTTTTGAAGAATTTTCAAATTTTCAGATAGGAGGTTCCAGATAAGGTCTAAAACTACATACTCAGATCTCCACCAAACATTGCAGGAATACATTGGATGTCAAGACACGTGGAAAAAACGTACAAAACAAGAGATTGGAGACATCAAGATTTTCGACGAATTTTTGAAGAATTTTCAAATTTTCAGATAGGAGGTTCCAGATAAGGTCAAAAACTACATACTCAGATCTTCACCAAACGTTGCAGGGATACTTTGCATGTCAAGACACGTGGAAAAAACGTACAAAACAAGAGATTGGAGACATCAAGATTTTCGACGAATTTTTTAAGAATTTTCAAATTTTCAGATGGGAGGTTCCAGATAAGGTCAAAAACGACATACTCAGATCTTCACCAAACTTTGCAGGGATACATTGGATGTCAAGACACGTGGAAAAAACGTACAAAACAAGAGATTGGAGACATCAAGATTATGGACGAATTTTTTGAGAATTTTCAAATTTTCAGAAAGGAGGTTCCATATAAGGTCAAAAACTACATACTCAGATCTTCACCAAACTTTGCAGGGATACATTGGATGTCAAGACACGTGGAAAAAACGTACAAAACAAGAGATTGGAGACATCAAGATTTTCGACGAATTTTTTAAGAATTTTCAAATTTTCAGATGGGAGGTTCCAGATAAGGTCAAAAACTACATACTCAGATCTTCACCAAACTTTGCAGGGATACATTGGATGTCAAGACACGTGGAAAAAACGTACAAAACAAGAGATTGGAGACATCAAAATTTTGGACGAATTTTTTAAGAATTTTCAAATTTTCAGATAGGAGGTTCCAGATGAGGTCAAAAACTACATACTCAGATCTTCACCAAACTTTGCAGGAATACTTTGCATGTCAAGACACGTGGAAAAAACGTACAAAACAAGAGATCGGAGACATCAAGATTTTCGACGAATTTTTGAAGAATTTTCAAATTTTCAGATGGGAGGTTCCAGATAAGGTCAAAAACTACATACTCAGATCTTCACCAAACTTTGCAGGGATACATTGGATGTCAAGACACGTGGAAAAAACGTACAAAAAAGAGATTGGAGACATCAAGATTTTGGACGAATTTTTTAACAATTTTCAAATTTTCAGAAAGGATGTTCCAGATAAGGTCAAAAACGACATACTCAGATCTTCACCAAACTTTGCATGGATACATTGGATGTCAAGACACGTGGAAAAAACGTACAAAACAAGAGATTGGGGTCATCAAGATTTTGCACGGATTTTTTAGGAATTTTCAAATTTTCAGATGGGAGGTTCCAGATAAGGTCAAAAACTACATACTCAGATCTTCACCAAACTTTGCATGGATACATTGGATGTCAAGACACGTGGAAAAAACGTACAAAACAAGAGATTGGAGACATCAAGATTTTGGACGAATTTTTTAAGAATTTTCAAATTTTCAGATAGGAGGTTCCATATAAGGTCAAAAACTACATACTCAGATCTTCACCAAACTTTGCATGGATACATTATGTGTCAAGACACGTGGAAAAAACGTACAAAACAAAAGATTGGAGACATCAAGATTTTGGTCGAATTTTTTAAGAATTTTCAAATTTTCAGATGGGAGGTTCCAGATAAGGTCAAAAACTACATACTCAGATCTTCACCAAACTTTGCAGGGATACATTGGATGTCAAGACACGTGGAAAAAACGTACAAAAAAGAGATTGGAGACATCAAGATTTTGGACGAATTTTTTAACAATTTTCAAATTTTCAGAAAGGATGTTCCAGATAAGGTCAAAAACGACATACTCAGATCTTCACCAAACTTTGCAGGGATACATTGGATATCAAGACACGTGGAAAAAACGTACAAAACAAGAGATTGGAGACATCAAGATTTTCGACGAATTTTTTAAGAATTTTCAAATTTTCAGATAGGAGGTTCCAGATAAGGTCAAAAACTACAGACTCAGATCTTCACCAAACGTTGCAGGGATACTTTGCATGTCAAGACACGTGGAAAAAACGTACAAAACAAAAGATTGGAGACATCAAGATTTTCGACGAATTTTTTAAGAATTTTCAAATTTTCAGATGGGAGGTTCCGGATAAGGTCAAAAACGACATACTCAGATCTTCACCAAACTTTGCATGGATACATTGGATGTCAAGACACGTGGAAAAAACGTACAAAACAAGAGATTGGAGACATCAAGATTTTGGACGAATTTTTTAAGAATACTCAAATTTTCAGAAAGGAGGTTCCATATAAGGTCAAAAACTACATACTCAGATCTTCACCAAACTTTGCAGGGATACTTTGGATGTCAAGACACGTGGAAAAAACGTACAAAACAAGAGATTGGGGTCATCAAGATTTTGGACGAATTTTTTAAGAATTTTCAAATTTTCAGATGGGAGGTTCCAGATAAGGTCAAAAACTACATACTCAGATCTTCACCAAACTTTGCAGGGATACATTGGATGTCAAGACACGTGGAAAAAACGTACAAAACAAGAGATTGGAGACATCAAGATTTTGGACGAATTTTTTAAGAATTTTCAAATTTTCAGATAGGAGGTTCCATATAAGGTCAAAAACTACATACTCAGATCTTCACCAAACTTTGCATGGATACATTATGTGTCAAGACACGTGGAAAAAACGTACACAACAAAAGATTGGAGACATCAAGATTTTGGTCGAATTTTTTAAGAATTTTCAAATTTTCAGATGGGAGGTTCCAGATAAGGTCAAAAACTACATACTCAGATCTTCACCAAACTTTGCAGGGATACATTGGATGTCAAGACACGTGGAAAAAACGTACAAAAAAGAGATTGGAGACATCAAGATTTTGGACGAATTTTTTAACAATTTTCAAATTTTCAGATGGGAGGTTCAATATAAAGTCAAAAACTACATACTCAGATCTTCACCAAACTTTGCATGGATACATTGGATGTCAAGACACGTGGAAAAAACATACAAAACATAGGATTCGGAACATCAAGATTTTGGTCGAATTTTTTAAGAATTTTCAAATTTTCAGATAGGAGGTTCCATATAAGGTCAAAAACTACATACTCAAATCTTCACCAAACATTGCAGGAATACATTGGATGTCGAGACACGTGGAAAAAACGTACAAAACAAGAGATTGGAGACATCAAAATTTTGGACGAATTTTTTAACAATTTTCAAATTTTCAGAAAGGATGTTCCAGATAAGGTCAAAAACGACATACTCAGATCTTCACCAAACTTTGCAAGGATACATTGGATGTCAAGACACGTGGAAAAAACGTACAAAACAAGAGATTGGGGTCATCAAGATTTTGCACGGATTTTTTAGGAATTTTCAAATTTTCAGATGGGAGGTTCCAGATAAGGTCAAAAACTACATACTCAGATCTTCACCAAACTTTGCAGGGATACATTATGTGTCAAGACACGTGGAAAAAACGTACAAAACAAGAGATTGGGGTCATCAAGATTTTGGACGAATTTTTTAAGAATTTTCAAATTTTCAGATAGGAGGTTCCATATAAGGTCAAAAACTACATACTCAGATCTTCACCAAACTTTGCATGGATACATTATGTGTCAAGACACGTGGAAAAAACGTACAAAACAAGAGATTGGAGACATCAAGATTTTGGACGAATTTTTTAAGAATTTTCAAATTTTCAGAAAGGATGTTCCAGATAAGGTCAAAAACGACATACTCAGATCTTCACCAAACTTTGCATGGATACATTGGATGTCAAGACACGTGGAAAAAACGTACAAAACAAGAGATTGGGGTCATCAAGATTTTGGACGGATTTTTTAGGAATTTTCAAATTTTCAGATAGGAGGTTCCAGATGAGGTCAAAAACTACATACTCAGATCTTCACCAAACTTTGCAGGAATACATTGGATGTCAAGACACGTGGAAAAAACGTACAAAACAAGAGATTGGAGACATCAAAATTTTGGACGAATTTTTTAAGAATTTTCAAATTTTCAGATAGGAGGTTCCATATAAGGTCAAAAACTACATACTCAGATCTTCACCAAACTTTGCAGGGATACATTGGATATCAAGACACGTGGAAAAAACGTACAAAACAAGAGATTGGAGACATCAAGATTTTGGACGAATTTTTTACGAATTTTCAAATTTTCAGATAGGAGGTTCCATATAAGGTCAAAAACTACATACTCAGATCTTCACCAAACTTTGCAGGGATACATTGGATATCAAGACACGTGGAAAAAACGTACAAAACAAGAGATTAGGGTCATCAAGATTTTGGACGGATTTTTTAGGAATTTTCAAATTTTCAGATGGGAGGTTTCAGATAAGGTCAAAAACTACATACTCAGATCTTCACCAAACATTGCAGGGATACATTGGATGTCAAAACACGTGGAAAAAACGTACAAAACAAGAGATTGGAGACATCAAAATTTTGGACGAATTTTTTAAGAATTTTCAAATTTTCAGATAGGAGGTTCCAGATGAGGTCAAAAACTACATACTCAGATCTTCACCAAACTTTGCAGGAATACTTTGCATGTCAAGACACGTGGAAAAAACGTACAAAACAAGAGATCGGAGACATCAAGATTTTCGACGAATTTTTTAAGAATTTTCAAATTTTCAGATGGGAGGTTCCAGATAAGGTCAAAAACGACATACTCAGATCTTCACCAAACTTTGCATGGATACATTGGATGTCAAGACACGTGGAAAAAACATACAAAACATAGGATTGGTGACATCAAGATTTTGGACGATTTTTTTAAGAATTTTCAAATTTTCAGATAGGAGGTTCCATATAAGGTCAAAAACTACATACTCAGATCTCCACCAAACATTGCAGGGATACATTGGATGTCAAGAAACGTGGAAAAAACGTACAAAACAAGAGATTGGAGACATCAAGATTTTCGACGAATTTTTGAAGAATTTTCAAATTTTCAGATAGGAGGTTCCAGATAAGGTCAAAAACTACATACTCAGATCTTCACCAAACGTTGCAGGGATACTTTGCATGTCAAGACACGTGGAAAAAACGTACAAAACAAGAGATTGGAGACATCAAGATTTTGGACGAATTTTTTAAGAATTTTCAAATTTTCAGAAAGGATGTTCCAGATAAGGTCAAAAACGACATACTCAGATCTTCACCAAACTTTGCATGGATACATTGGATGTCAAGACACGTGGAAAAAACGTACAAAACAAGAGATTGGAGACATCAAGATTTTGCACGGATTTTTTCGGAATTTTCAAATTTTCAGATGGGAGGTTCCAGATAAGGTCAAAAACTACATACTCAGATCTTCACCAAACTTTGCAGGGATACATTGGATGTCAAGACACGTGGAAAAAACGTACAAAACAAGAGATTGGAGACATCAAGATTTTGGACGAATTTTTTAAGAATTTTCAAATTTTCAGATAGGAGGTTCCATATAAGGTCAAAAACTACATACTCAGATCTTCACCAAACTTTGCATGGATACATTATGTGTCAAGACACGTGGAAAAAACGTACAAAACAAAAGATTGGAGACATCAAGATTTTGGTCGAATTTTTTAAGAATTTTCAAATTTTCAGATGGGAGGTTCCAGATAAGGTCAAAAACTACATACTCAGATCTTCACCAAACTTTGCAGGGATACATTGGATGTCAAGACACGTGGAAAAAACGTACAAAAAAGAGATTGGAGACATCAAGATTTTGGACGAATTTTTTAACAATTTTCAAATTTTCAGAAAGGATGTTCCAGATAAGGTCAAAAACGACATACTCAGATCTTCACCAAACTTTGCAGGGATACATTGGATATCAAGACACGTGGAAAAAACGTACAAAACAAGAGATTGGAGACATCAAGATTTTCGACGAATTTTTTAAGAATTTTCAAATTTTCAGGTAGGAGGTTCCAGATAAGGTCAAAAACTACAGACTCAGATCTTCACCAAACGTTGCAGGGATACTTTGCATGTCAAGACACGTGGAAAAAACGTACAAAACAAAAGATTGGAGACATCAAGATTTTCGACGAATTTTTTAAGAATTTTCAAATTTTCAGATGGGAGGTTCCAGATAAGGTCAAAAACGACATACTCAGATCTTCACCAAACTTTGCATGGATACATTGGATGTCAAGACACGTGGAAAAAACGTACAAAACAAGAGATTGGAGACATCAAGATTTTGGACGAATTTTTTAAGAATTCTCAAATTTTCAGAAAGGAGGTTCCATATAAGGTCAAAAACTACATACTCAGATCTTCACCAAACTTTGCAGGGATACTTTGGATGTCAAGACACGTGGAAAAAACGTACAAAACAAGAGATTGGGGTCATCAAGATTTTGGAAGAATTTTTTAAGAATTTTCAAATTTTCAGATGGGAGGTTCCAGATAAGGTCAAAAACTACATACTCAGATCTTCACCAAACTTTGCAGGGATACATTGGATGTCAAGACACGTGGAAAAAACGTACAAAACAAGAGATTGGAGACATCAAGATTTTGGACGAATTTTTTAAGAATTTTCAAATTTTCAGATAGGAGGTTCCATATAAGGTCAAAAACTACATACTCAGATCTTCACCAAACTTTGCATGGATACATTATGTGTCAAGACACGTGGAAAAAACGTACAAAACAAAAGATTGGAGACATCAAGATTTTGGTCGAATTTTTTAAGAATTTTCAAATTTTCAGATGGGAGGTTCCAGATAAGGTCAAAAACTACATACTCAGATCTTCACCAAACTTTGCAGGGATACATTGGATGTCAAGACACGTGGAAAAAACGTACAAAAAAGAGATTGGAGACATCAAGATTTTGGACGAATTTTTTAACAATTTTCAAATTTTCAGATGGGAGGTTCAATATAAGGTCAAAAACTACATACTCAGATCTTCACCAAACTTTGCATGGATACATTGGATGTCAAGACACGTGGAAAAAACATACAAAACATAGGATTCGGAACATCAAGATTTTGGTCGAATTTTTTAAGAATTTTCAAATTTTCAGATAGGAGGTTCCATATAAGGTCAAAAACTACATACTCAAATCTTCACCAAACATTGCAGGAATACATTGGATGTCAAGACACGTGGAAAAAACGTACAAAACAAGAGATTGGAGACATCAAAATTTTGGACGAATTTTTTAACAATTTTCAAATTTTCAGAAAGGATGTTCCAGATAAGGTCAAAAACGACATACTCAGATCTTCACCAAACTTTGCATGGATACATTGGATGTCAAGACACGTGGAAAAAACGTACAAAACAAGAGATTGGGGTCATCAAGATTTTGCACGGATTTTTTAGGAATTTTCAAATTTTCAGATGGGAGGTTCCAGATAAGATCAAAAACTACATACTCAGATCTTCACCAAACTTTGCAGGGATACATTATGTGTCAAGACACGTGGAAAAAACGTACAAAACAAGAGATTGGGGTCATCAAGATTTTGGACGAATTTTTTAAGAATTTTCAAATTTTCAGATAGGAGGTTCCATATAAGGTCAAAAACTACATACTCAGATCTTCACCAAACTTTGCATGGATACATTATGTGTCAAGACACGTGGAAAAAACGTACAAAACAAGAGATTGGAGACATCAAGATTTTGGACGAATTTTTTAAGAATTTTCAAATTTTCAGAAAGGATGTTCCAGATAAGGTCAAAAACGACATACTCAGATCTTCACCAAACTTTGCATGGATACATTGGATGTCAAGACACGTGGAAAAAACGTTCAAAACAAGAGATTGGGGTCATCAAGATTTTGGACGGATTTTTTAGGAATTTTCAAATTTTCAGATAGGAGGTTCCAGATGAGGTCAAAAACTACATACTCAGATCTTCACCAAACTTTGCAGGAATACATTGGATGTCAAGACACGTGGAAAAAACGTACAAAACAAGAGATTGGAGACATCAAAATTTTGGACGAATTTTTTAAGAATTTTCAAATTTCAGATAGGAGGTTCCATATAAGGTCAAAAACTACATACTCAGATCTTCACCAAACTTTGCAGGGATACATTGGATATCAAGACACGTGGAAAAAACGTACAAAACAAGAGATTGGAGACATCAAGATTTTGGACGAATTTTTTAAGAATTTTCAAATTTTCAGATGGGAGGTTCAATATAAGGTCAAAAACTACATACTCAGATCTTCACCAAACTTTGCAGGGATACATTGGATGTCAAGACACGTGGAAAAAACGTACAAAACAAGAGATTGGAGACATCAAGATTTTGGACGAATTTTTTACGAATTTTCAAATTTTCAGATAGGAGGTTCCATATAAGGTCAAAAACTACATACTCAGATCTTCACCAAACTTTGCAGGGATACATTGGATATCAAGACACGTGGAAAAAACGTACAAAACAAGAGATTGGGGTCATCAAGATTTTGGACGGATTTTTTAGGAATTTTCAAATTTTCAGATGGGAGGTTCCAGATAAGGTCAAAAACTACATACTCAGATCTTCACCAAACATTGCAGGGATACATTGGATGTCAAGACACGTGGAAAAAACGTACAAAACAAGAGATTGGAGACATCAAAATTTTGGACGAATTTTTTAAGAATTTTCAAATTTTCAGATAGGAGGTTCCAGATGAGGTCAAAAACTACATACTCAGATCTTCACCAAACTTTGCAGGAATACTTTGCATGTCAAGACACGTGGAAAAAACGTACAAAACAAGAGATCGGAGACATCAAGATTTTCGACGAATTTTTTAAGAATTTTCAAATTTTCAGATGGGAGGTTCCAGATAAGGTCAAAAACGACATACTCAGATCTTCACCAAACTTTGCATGGATACATTGGATGTCAAGACACGTGGAAAAAACATACAAAACATAGGATTGGTGACATCAAGATTATGGACGAATTTTTTAAGAATTTTCAAATTTTCAGATAGGAGGTTCCATATAAGGTCAAAAACTACATACTCAGATCTCCACCAAACATTGCAGGGATACATTGGATGTCAAGACACGTGGAAAAAACGTACAAAACAAGAGATTGGAGACATCAAGATTTTCGACGAATTTTTGAAGAATTTTCAAATTTTCAGATAGGAGGTTCCAGATAAGGTCAAAAACTACATACTCAGATCTTCACCAAACGTTGCATTGATACTTTGCATGTCAAGACACGTGGAAAAAACGTACAAAACAAGAGATTGGAGACATCAAGATTTTGGACGAATTTTTTAAGAATTTTCAAATTTTCAGAAAGGATGTTCCAGATAAGGTCAAAAACGACATACTCAGATCTTCACCAAACTTTGCAGGGATCCATTGGAGGTCGAGACACGTGGAAAAAACGTACAAAACAAGAGATTGGAGACATCAAGATTTTCGATGATTTTTTGAAGAATTTTCAAATTTTCAGATGGGAGGTTCCAGATAAGGTCAAAAACTACATACTCAGATCTTCACCAAACTTTGCAGGGATACATTGGATGTCAAGACACGTGGAAAAAACGTACAAAACAAGAGATTGGGGTCATCAAGATTTTGCACGGATTTTTTAGGAATTTTCAAATTTTCAGATGGGAGGTTCCAGATAAGGTCAAAAACTACATACTCAGATCTTCACCAAACTTTGCAGGGATACATTGGATGTCAAGACACGTGGAAAAAACGTACAAAACAAGAGATTGGAGACATCAAGATTTTGGACGAATTTTTTAAGAATTTTCAAATTTTCAGATAGGAGGTTCCATATAAGGTCAAAAACTACATACTCAGATCTTCACCAAACTTTGCATGGATACATTATGTGTCAAGACACGTGGAAAAAACGTACAAAACAAAAGATTGGAGACATCAAGATTTTGGTCGAATTTTTTAAGAATTTTCAAATTTTCAGATGGGAGGTTCCAGATAAGGTCAAAAACTACATACTCAGATCTTCACCAAACTTTGCAGGGATACATTGGATGTCAAGACACGTGGAAAAAACGTACAAAAAAGAGATTGGAGACATCAAGATTTTGGACGAATTTTTTAACAATTTTCAAATTTTCAGAAAGGATGTTCCAGATAAGGTCAAAAACGACATACTCAGATCTTCACCAAACTTTGCAGGGATACATTGGATATCAAGACACGTGGAAAAAACGTACAAAACAAGAGATTGGAGACATCAAGATTTTCGACGAATTTTTTAAGAATTTTCAAATTTTCAGATAGGAGGTTCCAGATAAGGTCAAAAACTACATACTCAGATCTTCACCAAACGTTGCAGGGATACTTTGCATGTCAAGACACGTGGAAAAAACGTACAAAACAAAAGATTGGAGACATCAAGATTTTCGACGAATTTTTTAAGAATTTTCAAATTTTCAGATGGGAGGTTCCAGATAAGGTCAAAAACGACATACTCAGATCTTCACCAAACTTTGCATGGATACATTGGATGTCAAGACACGTGGAAAAAACGTACAAAACAAGAGATTGGAGACATCAAGATTTTGGACGAATTTTTTAAGAATTTTCAAATTTTCAGATAGGAGGTTCCATATAAGGTCAAAAACTACATACTCAGATCTTCACCAAACTTTGCATGGATTCATTGGATGTCAAGACACGTGGAAAAAACATACAAAACATAGGATTCGGAACATCAAGATTTTGGTCGAATTTTTTAAGAATTTTCAAATTTTCAGATAGGAGGTTCCATATAAGGTCAAAAACTACATACTCAGATCTTCACCAAACATTGCAGGGATACATTGGATGTCAAGACACGTGGAAAAAACGTACAAAACAAGAGATTGGGGTCATCAAGATTTTGCACGGATTTTTTAGGAATTTTCAAATTTTCAGATGGGAGGTTCCAGATAAGGTCAAAAACTACATACTCAGATCTTCACCAAACTTTGCAGGGATACATTGGATGTCAAGACACGTGGAAAAAACGTACAAAACAAGAGATCGGAGACATCAAGATTTTGGACGAATTTTTTAAGAATTTTCAAATTTTCAGATAGGAGGTTCCATATAAGGTCAAAAACTACATACTCAGATCTTCACCAAACTTTGCATGGATACATTATGTGTCAAGACACGTGGAAAAAACGTACAAAACAAAAGATTGGAGACATCAAGATTTTGGTCGAATTTTTTAAGAATTTTCAAATTTTCAGATGGGAGGTTCCAGATAAGGTCAAAAACTACATACTCAGATCTTCACCAAACTTTGCAGGGATACATTGGATGTCAAGACACGTGGAAAAAACGTACAAAAAAGAGATTGGAGACATCAAGATTTTGGACGAATTTTTTAACAATTTTCAAATTTTCAGATGGGAGGTTCAATATAAGGTCAAAAACTACATACTCAGATCTTCACCAAACTTTGCATGGATACATTGGATGTCAAGACACGTGGAAAAAACATACAAAACATAGGATTCGGAACATCAAGATTTTGGTCGAATTTTTTAAGAATTTTCAAATTTTCAGATAGGAGGTTCCATATAAGGTCAAAAACTACATACTCAGATCTTCACCAAACATTGCAGGAATACATTGGATGTCAAGACACGTGGAAAAAACGTACAAAACAAGAGATTGGAGACATCAAAATTTTGGACGAATTTTTTAACAATTTTCAAATTTTCAGAAAGGATGTTCCAGATAAGGTCAAAAACGACATACTCAGATCTTCACCAAACTTTGCATGGATACATTGGATGTCAAGACACGTGGAAAAAACGTACAAAACAAGAGATTGGGGTCATCAAGATTTTGCACGGATTTTTTAGGAATTTTCAAATTTTCAGATGGGAGGTTCCAGATAAGGTCAAAAACTACATACTCAGATCTTCACCAAACTTTGCAGGGATACATTGGATGTCAAGACACGTGGAAAAAACGTACAAAACAAGAGATTGGAGACATCAAGATTTTGGACGAATTTTTTAAGAATTTTCAAATTTTCAGATAGGAGGTTCCATATAAGGTCAAAAGCTACATACTCAGATCTTCACCAAACTTTGCATGGATACATTATGTGGCAAGACACGTGGAAAAAACGTACAAAACAAGAGATTGGGGTCATCAAGATTTTGGACGAATTTTTTAAGAATTTTCAAATTTTCAGATAGGAGGTTCCATATAAGGTCAAAAACTACATACTCAGGTCTTCACCAAACTTTGCATGGATACATTATGTGTCAAGACACGTGGAAAAAACGTACAAAACAAGAGATTGGGGTCATCAAGATTTTGGACGGATTTTTTAGGAATTTTCAAATTTTCAGATGGGAGGTTCCAGATAAGGTCAAAAACTACATACTCAGATCTTCACCAAACATTGCAGGGATACATTGGATGTCAAGACACGTGGAAAAAACGTACAAAACAAGAGATTGGAGACATCAAAATTTTGGACGAATTTTTTAAGAATTTTCAAATTTTCAGATAGGAGGTTCCATATAAGGTCAAAAACTACATACTCAGATCTTCACCAAACTTTGCAGGGATACATTGGATATCAAGACACGTGGAAAAAACGTACAAAACAAGAGATTGGAGACATCAAGATTTTGGACGAATTTTTTAAGAATTTTCAAATTTTCAGATGGGAGGTTCAATATAAGGTCAAAAACGACATACTCAGATCTTCACCAAACTTTGCAGGGATACATTGGATGTCAAGACACGTGGAAAAAACGTACAAAACAAGAGATTGGAGACATCAAGATTTTGGACGAATTTTTTAAGAATTTTCAAATTTTCAGATAGGAGGTTCCATATAAGGTCAAAAACTACATACTCAGATCTTCACCAAACTTTGCAGGGATACATTGGATATCAAGACACGTGGAAAAAACGTACAAAACAAGAGATTGGAGACATCAAGATTTTGGACGAATTTTTTAAGAATTTTCAAATTTTAAGATAGGAGGTTCCAGATAAGGTCAAAAACTACATACTCAGATCTTCACCAAACTTTGCAGGGATACATTGGATGTCAAGACACGTGGAAAAAACGTACAAAACAAGAGATTGGGGTCATCAAGATTTTGGACGGATTTTTTAGGAATTTTCAAATTTTCAGATGGGAGGTTCCAGATAAGGTCAAAAACTACATACTCAGATCTTCACCAAACATTGCAGGGATACATTGGATGTCAAGACACGTGGAAAAAACGTACAAAACAAGAGATTGGAGACATCAAAATTTTGGACGAATTTTTTAAGAATTTTCAAATTTTCAGATAGGAGGTTCCAGATGAGGTCAAAAACTACATACTCAGATCTTCACCAAACTTTGCAGGAATACTTTGCATGTCAAGACACGTGGAAAAAACGAACAAAACAAGAGATCGGAGACATCAAGATTTTCGACGAATTTTTTAAGAATTTTCAAATTTTCAGATGGGAGGTTCCAGATAAGGTCAAAAACTACATACTCAGATCTTCACCAAACTTTGCAGGGATACATTGGATGTCAAGACACGTGGAAAAAACGTACAAAACAAGAGATTGGAGACATCAAGATTTTGGACGAATTTTTTAAGAATTTTCAAATTTTCAGATAGGAGGTTCCATATAAGGTCAAAAACTACATACTCAGATCTTCACCAAACTTTGCATGGATACATTATGTGTCAAGACACGTGGAAAAAACGTACAAAACAAAAGATTGGAGACATCAAGATTTTGGTCGAATTTTTTAAGAATTTTCAAATTTTCAGATGGGAGGTTCCAGATAAGGTCAAAAACTACATACTCAGATCTTCACCAAACTTTGCAGGGATACATTGGATGTCAAGACACGTGGAAAAAACGTACAAAAAAGAGATTGGAGACATCAAGATTTTGGACGAATTTTTTAACAATTTTCAAATTTTCAGATGGGAGGTTCAATATAAAGTCAAAAACTACATACTCAGATCTTCACCAAACTTTGCATGGATACATTGGATGTCAAGACACGTGGAAAAAACATACAAAACATAGGATTCGGAACATCAAGATTTTGGTCGAATTTTTTAAGAATTTTCAAATTTTCAGATAGGAGGTTCCATATAAGGTCAAAAACTACATACTCAAATCTTCACCAAACATTGCAGGAATACATTGGATGTCAAGACACGTGGAAAAAACGTACAAAACAAGAGATTGGAGACATCAAAATTTTGGACGAATTTTTTAACAATTTTCAAATTTTCAGAAAGGATGTTCCAGATAAGGTCAAAAACGACATACTCAGATCTTCACCAAACTTTGCATGGATACATTGGATGTCAAGACACGTGGAAAAAACGTACAAAAAAAGAGATTGGGGTCATCAAGATTTTGCACGGATTTTTTAGGAATTTTCAAATTTTCAGATGGGAGGTTCCAGATAAGGTCAAAAACTACATACTCAGATCTTCACCAAACTTTGCAGGGATACATTATGTGTCAAGACACGTGGAAAAAACGTACAAAACAAGAGATTGGGGTCATCAAGATTTTGGACGAATTTTTTAAGAATTTTCAAATTTTCAGATAGGAGGTTCCATATAAGGTCAAAAACTACATACTCAGATCTTCACCAAACTTTGCATGGATACATTATGTGTCAAGACACGTGGAAAAAACGTTCAAAACAAGAGATTGGGGTCATCAAGATTTTGGACGGATTTTTTAGGAATTTTCAAATTTTCAGATAGGAGGTTCCAGATGAGGTCAAAAACTACATACTCAGATCTTCACCAAACTTTGCAGGAATACATTGGATGTCAAGACACGTGGAAAAAACGTACAAAACAAGAGATTGGAGACATCAAAATTTTGGACGAATTTTTTAAGAATTTTCAAATTTTCAGATAGGAGGTTCCATATAAGGTCAAAAACTACATACTCAGATCTTCACCAAACTTTGCAGGGATACATTGGATATCAAGACACGTGGAAAAAACGTACAAAACAAGAGATTGGAGACATCAAGATTTTGGACGAATTTTTTAAGAATTTTCAAATTTTCAGATGGGACTTTCAATATAAGGTCAAAAACTACATACTCAGATCTTCACCAAACTTTGCAGGGATACATTGGATGTCAAGACACGTGGAAAAAACGTACAAAACAAGAGATTGGAGACATCAAGATTTTGGACGAATTTTTTACGAATTTTCAAATTTTCAGATAGGAGGTTCCATATAAGGTCAAAAACTACATACTCAGATCTTCACCAAACTTTGCAGGGATACATTGGATATCAAGACACGTGGAAAAAACGTACAAAACAAGAGATTGGGGTCATCAAGATTTTGGACGGATTTTTTAGGAATTTTCAAATTTTCAGATAGGAGGTTCCAGATAAGGTCAAAAACTACATACTCAGATCTTCACCAAACTTTGCAGGAATACTTTGCATGTCAAGACACGTGGAAAAAACGTACAAAACAAGAGATCGGAGACATCAAGATTTTCGACGAATTTTTTAAGAATTTTCAAATTTTCAGATGGGAGGTTCCAGATAAGGTCAAAAACGACATACTCAGATCTTCACCAAACTTTGCATGGATACATTGGATGTCAAGACACGTGGAAAAAACATACAAAACATAGGATTGGTGACATCAAGATTTTGGACGAATTTTTTAAGAATTTTCAAATTTTCAGATAGGAGGTTCCATATAAGGTCAAAAACTACATACTCAGATCTCCACCAAACATTGCAGGGATACATTGGATGTCAAGACACGTGGAAAAAACGTACAAAACAAGAGATTGGAGACATCAAGATTTTCGACGAATTTTTGAAGAATTTTCAAATTTTCAGATAGGAGGTTCCAGATAAGGTCAAAAACTACATACTCAGATCTTCACCAAACGTTGCATTGATACTTTGCATGTCAAGACACGTGGAAAAAACGTACAAAACAAGAGATCGGAGACATCAAGATTTTCGACGAATTTTTTAAGAATTTTCAAATTTTCAGATGGGAGGTTCCAGATAAGGTCAAAAACGACATACTCAGATCTTCACCAAACTTTGCATGGATACATTGGATGTCAAGACACGTGGAAAAAACGTACAAAACAAAAGATTGGAGACATCAAGATATTGGTCGAATTTTTTAAGAATTTTCAAATTTTCAGATGGGAGGTTCCAGATAAGGTCAAAAACTACATACTCAGATCTTCACCAAACTTTGCAGGGATACATTGGATGTCAAGACACGTGGAAAAAACGTACAAAACAAGAGATTGGAGACATCAAGATTTTGGAAGAATTTTTTAAGAATTTTCAAATTTTCAGAAAGGATGTTCCAGATAAGGTCAAAAACGACATACTCAGATCTTCACCAAACTTTGCAGGGATCCATTGGAGGTCGAGACACGTGGAAAAAACGTACAAAACAAGAGATTGGAGACATCAAGATTTTCGACGAATTTTTGAAGAATTTTCAAATTTTCAGATGGGAGGTTCCAGATAAGGTCAAAAACTACATACTCAGATCTTCACCAAACTTTGCAGGGATACATTGGATGTCAAGACACGTGGAAAAAACGTACAAAACAAGAGATTGGGGTCATCAAGATTTTGCACGGATTTTTTAGGAATTTTCAAATTTTCAGATGGGAGGTTCCAGATAAGGTCAAAAACTACATACTCAGATCTTCACCAAACTTTGCAGGGATACATTGGATGTCAAGACACGTGGAAAAAACGTACAAAACAAGAGATTGGAGACATCAAGATTTTGGACGAATTTTTTAAGAATTTTCAAATTTTCAGATAGGAGGTTCCATATAAGGTCAAAAACTACATACTCAGATCTTCACCAAACTTTGCATGGATACATTATGTGTCAAGACACGTGGAAAAAACGTACAAAACAAAAGATTGGAGACATCAAGATTTTGGTCGAATTTTTTAAGAATTTTCAAATTTTCAGATGGGAGGTTCCAGATAAGGTCAAAAACTACATACTCAGATCTTCACCAAACTTTGCAGGGATACATTGGATGTCAAGACACGTGGAAAAAACGTACAAAAAAGAGATTGGAGACATCAAGATTTTGGACGAATTTTTTAACAATTTTCAAATTTTCAGAAAGGATGTTCCAGATAAGGTCAAAAACGACATACTCAGATCTTCACCAAACTTTGCAGGGATACATTGGATATCAAGACACGTGGAAAAAACGTACAAAACAAGAGATTGGAGACATCAAGATTTTCGACGAATTTTTTAAGAATTTTCAAATTTTCAGATAGGAGGTTCCAGATAAGGTCAAAAACTACATACTCAGATCTTCACCAAACGTTGCAGGGATACTTTGCATGTCAAGACACGTGGAAAAAACGTACAAAACAAAAGATTGGAGACATCAAGATTTTCGACGAATTTTTTAAGAATTTTCAAATTTTCAGATGGGAGGTTCCAGATAAGGTCAAAAACGACATACTCAGATCTTCACCAAACTTTGCATGGAAACATTGGATGTCAAGACACGTGGAAAAAACGTACAAAACAAGAGATTGGAGACATCAAGATTTTGGACGAATTTTTTAAGAATTCTCAAATTTTCAGAAAGGAGGTTCCATATAAGGTCAAAAACTACATACTCAGATCTTCACCAAACTTTGCAGGGATACTTTGGATGTCAAGACACGTGGAAAAAACGTACAAAACAAGAGATTGGGGTCATCAAGATTTTGGACGAATTTTTTAAGAATTTTCAAATTTTCAGATGGGAGGTTCAATATAAGGTCAAAAACTACATACTCAGATCTTCACCAAACTTTGCATGGATACATTGGATGTCAAGACACGTGGAAAAATCATACAAAACATAGGATTCGGAACATCAAGATTTTGGTCGAATTTTTTAAGAATTTTCAAATTTTCAGATAGGAGGTTCCATATAAGGTCAAAAACTACATACTCAGATCTTCACCAAACATTGCAGGAATACATTGGATGTCAAGACACGTGGAAAAAACGTACAAAACAAGAGATTGGGGTCATCAAGATTTTGCACGGATTTTTTAGGAATTTTCAAATTTTCAGATGGGAGGTTCCAGATAAGGTCAAAAACTACATACTCAGATCTTCACCAAACTTTGCAGGGATACATTGGATGTCAAGACACGTGGAAAAAACGTACAAAACAAGAGATCGGAGACATCAAGATTTTGGACGAATTTTTTAAGAATTTTCAAATTTTCAGATAGGAGGTTCCATATAAGGTCAAAAACTACATACTCAGATCTTCACCAAACTTTGCATGGATACATTATGTGTCAAGACACGTGGAAAAAACGTACAACACAAAAGATTGGAGACATCAAGATTTTGGTCGAATTTTTTAAGAATTTTCAAATTTTCAGATGGGAGGTTCCAGATAAGGTCAAAAACTACATACTCAGATCTTCACCAAACTTTGCAGGGATACATTGGATGTCAAGACACGTGGAAAAAACGTACAAAAAAGAGATTGGAGACATCAAGATTTTGGACGAATTTTTTAACAATTTTCAAATTTTCAGATGGGAGGTTCAATATAAGGTCAAAAACTACATACTCAGATCTTCACCAAACTTTGCATGGATACATTGGATGTCAAGACACGTGGAAAAAACATACAAAACATAGGATTCGGAACATCAAGATTTTGGTCGAATTTTTTAAGAATTTTCAAATTTTCAGATAGGAGGTTCCATATAAGGTCAAAAACTACATACTCAGATCTTCACCAAACATTGCAGGAATACATTGGATGTCAAGACACGTGGAAAAAACGTACAAAACAAGAGATTGGAGACATCAAAATTTTGGACGAATTTTTTAACAATTTTCAAATTTTCAGAAAGGATGTTCCAGATAAGGTCAAAAACGACATACTCAGATCTTCACCAAACTTTGCATGGATACATTGGATGTCAAGACACGTGGAAAAAACGTACAAAACAAGAGATTGGGGTCATCAAGATTTTGCACGGATTTTTTAGGAATTTTCAAATTTTCAGATGGGAGGTTCCAGATAAGGTCAAAAACTACATACTCAGATCTTCACCAAACTTTGCAGGGATACATTGGATGTCAAGACACGTGGAAAAAACGTACAAAACAAGAGATTGGAGACATCAAGATTTTGGACGAATTTTTTAAGAATTTTCAAATTTTCAGATAGGAGGTTCCATATAAGGTCAAAAGCTACATACTCAGATCTTCACCAAACTTTGCATGGATACATTATGTGGCAAGACACGTGGAAAAAACGTACAAAACAAGAGATTGGGGTCATCAAGATTTTGGACGAATTTTTTAAGAATTTTCAAATTTTCAGATAGGAGGTTCCATATAAGGTCAAAAACTACATACTCAGGTCTTCACCAAACTTTGCATGGATACATTATGTGTCAAGACACGTGGAAAAAACGTACAAAACAAGAGATTGGGGTCATCAAGATTTTGGACGGATTTTTTAGGAATTTTCAAATTTTCAGATGGGAGGTTCCAGATAAGGTCAAAAACTACATACTCAGATCTTCACCAAACATTGCAGGGATACATTGGATGTCAAGACACGTGGAAAAAACGTACAAAACAAGAGATTGGAGACATCAAGATTTTGGAAGAATTTTTTAAGAATTTTCAAATTTTTCAGAAAGGATGTTCCAGATAAGGTCAAAAACGACATACTCAGATCTTCACCAAACTTTGCAGGGATCCATTGGAGGTCGAGACACGTGGAAAAAACGTACAAAACAAGAGATTGGAGACATCAAGATTTTCGACGAATTTTTGAAGAATTTTCAAATTTTCAGATGGGAGGTTCCAGATAAGGTCAAAAACTACATACTCAGATCTTCACCAAACTTTGCAGGGATACATTGGATGTCAAGACACGTGGAAAAAACGTACAAAACAAGAGATTGGGGTCATCAAGATTTTGCACGGATTTTTTAGGAATTTTCAAATTTTCAGATGGGAGGTTCCAGATAAGGTCAAAAACTACATACTCAGATCTTCACCAAACTTTGCAGGGATACATTGGATGTCAAGACACGTGGAAAAAACGTACAAAACAAGAGATTGGAGACATCAAGATTTTGGACGAATTTTTTAAGAATTTTCAAATTTTCAGATAGGAGGTTCCATATAAGGTCAAAAACTACATACTCAGATCTTCACCAAACTTTGCATGGATACATTATGTGTAAAGACACGTGGAAAAAACGTACAAAACAAAAGATTGGAGACATCAAGATTTTGGTCGAATTTTTTAAGAATTTTCAAATTTTCAGATGGGAGGTTCCAGATAAGGTCAAAAACTACATACTCAGATCTTCACCAAACTTTGCAGGGATACATTGGATGTCAAGACACGTGGAAAAAACGTACAAAAAAGAGATTGGAGACATCAAGATTTTGGACGAATTTTTTAACAATTTTCAAATTTTCAGATGGGAGGTTCAATATAAGGTCAAAAACTACATACTCAGATCTTCACCAAACTTTGCATGGATACATTGGATGTCAAGACACGTGGAAAAAACATACAAAACATAGGATTCGGAACATCAAGATTTTGGTCGAATTTTTTAAGAATTTTCAAATTTTCAGATAGGAGGTTCCATATAAGGTCAAAAACTACATACTCAGATCTTCACCAAACATTGCAGGAATACATTGGATGTCAAGACACGTGGAAAAAACGTACAAAACAAGAGATTGGAGACATCAAAATTTTGGACGAATTTTTTAACAATTTTCAAATTTTCAGAAAGGATGTTCCAGATAAGGTCAAAAACGACATACTCAGATCTTCACCAAACTTTGCATGGATACATTGGATGTCAAGACACGTGGAAAAAACGTACAAAACAAGAGATTGGGGTCATCAAGATTTTGCACGGATTTTTTAGGAATTTTCAAATTTTCAGATGGGAGGTTCCAGATAAGGTCAAAAACTACATACTCAGATCTTCACCAAACTTTGCAGGGATACATTGGATGTCAAGACACGTGGAAAAAACGTACAAAACAAGAGATTGGAGACATCAAGATTTTGGACGAATTTTTTAAGAATTTTCAAATTTTCAGATAGGAGGTTCCATATAAGGTCAAAAGCTACATACTCAGATCTTCACCAAACTTTGCATGGATACATTATGTGGCAAGACACGTGGAAAAAACGTACAAAACAAGAGATTGGGGTCATCAAGATTTTGGACGAATTTTTTAAGAATTTTCAAATTTTCAGATAGGAGGTTCCATATAAGGTCAAAAACTACATACTCAGGTCTTCACCAAACTTTGCATGGATACATTATGTGTCAAGACACGTGGAAAAAACGTACAAAACAAGAGATTGGGGTCATCAAGATTTTGGACGGATTTTTTAGGAATTTTCAAATTTTCAGATGGGAGGTTCCAGATAAGGTCAAAAACTACATACTCAGATCTTCACCAAACATTGCAGGGATACATTGGATGTCAAGACA